>NC_077248.1:300000-451055 GCF_947179165.1 Solanum dulcamara | reverse complement strand
AAAAAATCCGAGGGTTAACACACACGAAAAACTGGCAAAATCACCTAATTTCTATTGTGTCGCCAATAAAATGCTCCTAAACCCCTCTATAGCGCCGTCGGGTCTACTGGAGTCGTTCCCCAGGTCGTTACGGATGCTACTATGGAATAATCCAAGAAACTTTGACCCAGACCCCCGGCATCTAAAAAATCTGTAGGCTAACACACACAAAAAACTGGCAAAATCGCCTAATTCCTACTGCGTCGCCAATAAAATGCTCGTAAGCCCCTATAAAGCACCGCCGGAGCTACTGTAGTCGTTCCCAGGTCGTTACGGACGCTACTAAGGAAAAAATCCAAGAAAATTTGACCCAGACCCTCGGTACCTAAAAAATTTGTGGGCTAACATACACGAAAAACTGGCAAAATCCCCTAATTCCTATTATGTCGCCAATAAAATGCACCTAAAACCCTCTATAGCACCTCCGGGGCTACTGGAGTCATTCCCCAGGTCGTTATAAACGCTACTATGAAAGAATTCAAGAAATTTTGACCCGGACCCCCGGCACCTAAAATATCCGTAGGCTAACACACACGAAAAAGTGGCAAAATTGCTCAATTCCTATTGCGTCGCCAATAAAATACTCCTAAACCCCTATAAAGCGCCGCTGGGGCTACTGGAGTCGTTCCCTGGGTCGTTACAGACGCTACTATGGAAACATCCAAGAAAATTTGACCCGAACCCCTGGCACCTAAAAAATCTGTGGGCTAACACACACGAAAAACTAGCAAAATCCCCTGATTCCTATTGCGTCGCTAATAAAATTGCTCTTAAACCCCTCTATAGCACCTTCGGGGTTACTGGAGTCATTCCCCAGGTCGTTACGGACGCTACTATGGAAGAATCCAAAAAATTTTGACACGTACCCCCGGCACCTAAAATATTCGTGGGCTAACACACACGAAAAAGTGGCAAAATTGCTTAATTCCTATTGCGCCGCCAATAAAATGCTCCTAAACCCCTCTAAAGTGCCCTCGGGGCTACTGGAGTCGTTCCTCAGGTCGTTACGGATGCTACTATAGAAGAATTCAAGAACATTTGACCCGGACCCCCTTCACCTAAAAAGTCTGTGGGCTAACACACAAGAAATACTGGCAAATTCGCCTAATTCCTATTACGTCGCCAATAAAATGCTCCTAAATCCCTCTATAGCACCGCCGGGGCTACTAGAGTCATACCCCAGGTCGTTACAGACTCTACTATGGAAGAATACAAGAAAATTCAACTCGAACCCCCGGCACCTAAAAAATCTGTGGGCTAACACACACGAAAAACTAGCAAAATCGCCTAATTCCAATTGTGTCGCAAATAAAATGATCTTTAACCCCTCTAAAGCCCTGTCGGAGCTACTGGAGACGTTCTCCAAGTCGTAACGGATGCTACTATGGAAGAAATCAAGAATATTCGACCCAAATCCCCTGTACCTAAAAATTCTGTGGGCTAAAACACACGAAAAACTCGCAAAATTGCCTAATTCCGATTGCGTCGCCAATAAAATTCTCCTAAACCCCTCTATTGCACCGCTGGGGCTACTAGAGTCGTTCCCCAGATCGTTACGGATGCTACTATGGAAGAAATCAAGAAAATTCGACTCAAACCCCCGGCACCTAAAAATTCGTTGGTTAACACACACGAAACACTGGCAAAATTGCCTAATTCCTATTTTGTCGCCAATAAAATGCTCCTGAACCCCTCTAAAGCGCCGCCGGAGCTACTGGAGTCGTTCCCTAGGTCGTTACTACCGGTACAATGGAAGAATCCAAGAAAATTTGACCCAAACCCCCGGCACCTAAAAAATCCGAGGGTTAACACACACGAAAAACTGGCAAAATCACTTAATTTCTATTGTGTCGCCAATAAAATACTCCTAAACCCCTCTATAGCGCCGCCGGGTCTACTGGAGTCGTTCCCCAGGTCGTTACGGAAGCTACTATGGAATAATCCAAGAAACTTTGACCCAGACCCCCGACATCTAAAAAATCTGTGGGCTAACACACACAAAAAACTGGCAAAATCGCCTAATTCCTACTGCGTCGCCAATAAAATGCTCCTAAGCCCCTCTAAAGCACCGTCGGAGCTATTGTAGTCGTTCCCAGGTCGTTACGGACGCTACTAAGGAAAACTCCAAGAAAATTTGACCCAGACCCTCGGTACCTAAAAAATTTGTGGGCTAACATACACAAAAAACTGGCAAAATCCCATAATTCCTATTATGTCGCCAATAAAATGCACCTAAAACCCTCTATAGCACCTCCGGGGCTACTGGAGTCATTCCCCAGGTCGTTATAAACGCTACTATGAAAGAATTCAAGAAATTTTGACCCGGACCCCCGGCACCTAAAATATCCGTAGGCTAACACACACGAAAAAGTGGCAAAATTACTCAATTCCTATTGCGTCGCCAATAAAATACTCCTAAACCCCTCTAAAGCGCTCGCCGGGGGCTACTGGAGTCGTTCCCCGGGTCGTTACAGACGCTACTATGGAAACATCCAAGAAAGATTGACCCGAACCCCTGGCACCTAAAAAATCTGTGGGCTAACACACACGAAAAACTAGCAAAATCCCCTGATTCCTATTGCGTCGCTAATAAAATTGCTCTTAAACCCCTCTATAGCACCTTCGGGGTTACTGGAGTCATTCCCTAGGTCGTTACGGACGCTACTATGGAATGGAAGAATCCAAGAAACTTTTGACCCAGATCCCCGACACCTAAAAATCCGTGGGTTAACACACACGAAAAACTGGCAAAATCGCCTAATTAGTATTGTATCGCAAATAAAATGCTTCTAAACCCCTCTAAAGTGTCGTCAGGGCTACAAGAGTCTTTTCCTAGGACTTTACGGATGTTACTATGGAATAATCCAAGAAAATTTGACTCGGACCCCCGGTACCTAAAAAATCTGTTGGCTAACACACGAAAAACGGGTAAAATCGCCAAATTCCTATTTCATTGCCAATAAAATGCTCCTAAACCCTTCTAAAGCACCGCCGAGGCTACTGTAGTTGTTCCCTAGTTCATTACGGATGCTAGTATGGAACAATACAAGAAAATTCGACCCAGACCCCTCGACCTAAAAAATCCGTGGGTTACCACATACGAAAAACTGGCAAAATCAATTAATTTCTATTGCGTCAATAATAAAATGCTCTTAAGCCCCTCTAAAGTGCCGTCGGGGCTACTTGAGTTGTTCCCTAGGTCGTTACGGATGGTACTATGGAAGAATCCAAGAAAATGGAACTCAGACCCCCTGCACCTAAAAAATCTGTGGGCTAATATACACGAAAAACTAACAAAATCGCCTAATTCTTATTGCGTCGCCAATAAAATACTCCTAAACCATTCTAAAGCACCGTCGGGGCTACGGGAGTCATTTCCTAGGTCGTTACGGACGCTACTATGGAAGAATCCAAGAAAATTCAATGCGTACCCCTGGCACCTAAA
Source organism: Solanum dulcamara (assembly GCF_947179165.1). Taxonomy (NCBI): domain Eukaryota; kingdom Viridiplantae; phylum Streptophyta; class Magnoliopsida; order Solanales; family Solanaceae; genus Solanum; species Solanum dulcamara. The sequence goes on along the minus strand of NC_077248.1, from coordinate 447,571 downwards.
AAATCTGTGGCTAACACACACGAAAAACAAGAAAAATTGCCTAATTCCTATTTCAATTCCAATAAAATGCTCCTAGACCCCTCTAAAGTGCCTCTGGGCTACTAGAGTCGTTCCCTAGGTCGTTACGGAGGCTACTATGGAAGAACACAAGAAAATTTGACCCAAACCCCCGACACCTAAAAAATCTGTGGGCTAACAAACACGAAAAACTAGGAAAATCGCCTAATTCATATTTCATTGCCAATAAAATGCCCCTAGACCTCTCTAAAGTGCCTCTGGGGCTACTGAAGTTGTTTTCTAGGTCTTTACGGACGCTACTATGGAAAAATCTAAGAAAATTTGACCCGGACCCCCGGCACCTGAAAAATCCGTGGGTTACCACACACGAAAAACTAGCAAAATTGCCTAATTCTTATTGCGTCGCCAATAAAATACTCCTAAACCCTCTAAAGCACCATTGGGGCTACTGAAGTCGTTCTCTAGGTCGTTACGGATGTTACTATGGAAGAAACCAAGAAAATTCAACCCGGACCCCCGGCAACTAAAAAATCTGTGGGCTAACACACACGAATAACTGGCAAAATTGCCTAATTCCTATTGCATCGCTAATAAAATGCTCTTAAACACCTCTAAAGCATCACCGGGGCTATTGAAGTCAATATTTAGGTCATTAGAGACGTTACTATGGAAGAATCCAAGAAAATTCGACACGGACCCCGACACCTAAAAAATTTGTGGGCTAACATACACAAAAAGTTGGCAAAATTGCCAAATTTCTATTGCGTCGACAATAAAATGCTCCTAAACCCCTCTAAAGTGCCTCCAGGGCTACTGGAGTCGTTCCTAGGTCGTTACGGATGCTATCATTGAAGAATCCAAGAAAATTCGACCCGTACCCCCAGCACCTAAAAAATTCGTTGATTATTACACACGAAAAACTAGCAACATTTCTTAATTTCTATTTCATTGCCAATAAAATGCTCCTAAACCACTCTAAACGCCTCCGAGGCTACTAAATTCATTCCCTACGTCATTACAGACGTTACTATGAAAGAATCTAAGAAAATTCAACCCGTATCCCCGGCACCTAAAAATCCATGGGCTAATACACACGAAAAACTGGCAAAATTGCCTAATTCGTATTGCGTCGCCAATAAAATACTCCTAAACCCCTCTAAAGTGCCACCGAGGCTATTGAAGTCGTTCCCTAGGTCGTTACGGATGCTACTATGAAAGAATCCAAAAATATTCAACCTGAACCCCCGGCACCTAAAGAATCTGTGGGCTAACACAGATAAAAAACTGGCAAAATCACTTAATATTTATTAAGTCGCCAATAAAATGCTCCTAAACCCTTCTAAAGCGCCGCCGGATCTACTGGAGTCATTTCCTAGGTCATTACAGACGCTACTTTTGAAGAATCAGAGAAAATTCGACCGGGACCTTCGACAACTAAAAAATTTATGGCTAACACACATGAAAAACTGGCAAAATTGCCTAATTTCTAGTGTGTCGCCAATAAAATACTCCTAAACACCTCTAAAGCGCCACCGAGGGTATTGAGGTCATTCTATAGGTCGTTACGGACGTTACTATGGAAGAATCCAAGAAAATTCACATGGACCCCCAGCACCTAAAAAGTCCGTGGGTTAACACAGACGAAAAACTTGCAAAATCGCTTAATTCCTATTGCGTCGCCAATAAAATATACCTAAACCCTTCTCAAGCGCTGTCGGGGCTGCTGGAGTCATTCCCTAGGTATTTACGGACGTTAATATTGCATAATCCAAGAAAATTCGACTCGAACCCCCGGCACATAAAAAATCTGTAGGCTAACACACACGAAAAATTGGCAAAATCGCCTAATTCCTATTTAATTGCCAATAAAATGCTCCTAGACCCCTCTAAAGTGCTTCCGAGGCTACTAGAGTCGTTCCCCAGGTTGTTGCGGATGATACTATAGAAGAATCCAATAAATTTCGACCCCGACCCCCGACACCAAAAAAATCTATGGGCTAACACACACGAAAAATTGGCAAAATCGACTAATTCCTATTGCGTCGCCAATAAAATACTTCTAAACCCCTCTAAAGCACCGCCGGGGCTACTGAAGTTGTTCCCTAGGTCGTTACGGACGTTACAATAGAAGAATCCAGGAAAATTCAACCCGAACCCTTGGCACCTAAAAAATCCAGGGGCTAACACACACGAAAAACTAGAAAAATTGCCTAATTCCTATTGCGTCGCCAAAAAAATGCTCTTAAACTCCTTTAAAGCGCCGCCGGGGCTACTTGAGTCAATCATATGTCATTACGGATGCTACTATGGAAAATCAAAGAAAATTCGACCTGGACCATGGCACCTTAAAAATTCGAAGGCTAACACACACGAAAAACTAACAAAATTGTCTAATTCCTATTGCGTTGCCAATAAAATGCTCCTAAACCACTCTAAAGCGCCACCGAGGCTACTGAAGTCATTCCCTATGTCATTACGGAGCTACTATGGAAGAATCTAAGAAAATTAAACATGAACCCCCGGCACCTAAAAAATCCGTGCGATACCACACACGAAAAATTGGCAAAATCAACCAATTTCTATTGCATCTCCAATAAAATATTCGTAAGCCCCTCTAAAGCACTGTCGGGGCTACTGGAGTTGTTCCCTAGATCGTTACGTATGCAACTATGGAAGAATCCAAGAAAATTCGATCCAAACCCCCGGCACCTAAAAAATCTGTGGGCTAACACATACGAAAAACTGGCAAAATTGCCTAATTCCTATTGCATCGCCAATAAAATGCTCCTAAACCCATTTAAGGTTCCATCGGGCTATTGAAGTCTTTCCATACGTCGTTACGGATGCTACTATGGAAGAATCCAAGAAAATTCAACCCAAACTCCCGGCACCTAAAAATTCTGTGGGTTACCACACACGAAAAACTGAGGAAATCAACTAATTTCTATTGCGTCGCCAATAAAATGCTCTTAAGACTGTCTAAAGCACCACTGGGGCTACTGGAGTTGTTTACTAGGTCGTTACGGATGCTACTATGGAAGAATCTAAGAAATTTCGACCCGAACCCCCGGCACCTAAAATATCTGTAGGCTAACACACACGAAAAATTTGCAAAATTGCCTAATTCATATTTCATTGCCAATAAAATGCCCCTAGACCACTCTAAAGTGCCTCTGGGCTACTAAAGTCGTTTCTAGGTCATTACGGATGCTACTATGGAAGAATATAAGAAAATTCGACCCGGACCCCCGGCACCTGAAAAATTTGTGGGTTACCACACATGAAAAACTGGCAAAATTGCCTAATTCCTATTGCGTCGCCAATAAAATGCTCTTAAACCCTCTAAAGCACCATCGGGGTTACTAAAGTTGTTCCCTAGGTCGTTACGGATGTTATTATGGAAGAAACCAAGAAAAATTGACCCGGACCCCCGGCAACTAAAAAATCTGTGGGCTAACACACACGAAAAACTGGCAAAATCACCTAATTCCTATTGCATCGCTAATCCAATGCTCTTAAACCCCTCTAAAGCATCGCCGGGGCTATTGAAGTCAATATTTAGGTCGTTACGGAAGTTACTATGGAAGAATCCAAGAAAATTCGACACGGACCCCCGACACCTAAAAAATATGTGGGCTAACATACACAAAAGACTGGCAAAATTACCAAATTTCTATTGCGTCGACAATAAAATGCTCCTAAACCCCTCTAAAGTGCCGCCAGGGCTACTGGAGTCGTTCCTAGGTTGTTACGGATGCTACTTTTGAAGAATCTAAGAAAATTCAACCCGTACCCCCAGCACCTAAAAAATCCGTTGATTAACACACACGAAAAACTGGCAAAATTTCCTAATTTCTATTTCATTGCCAATAAAATGCTCCTAAACCCCTCTAAAATGCCTCCGGTGCTACTAGATTCATTCCCTAGGTCTTTACGGACGTTACTATGAAAGAATCCAAAACAATTCAACCCGGATCCCCGGCACCTAAAAATCTGTGGGCTAATACACACAAACAACTGGCAAAATTGCCTAATTCCTATTGCGTCACCAATAAAATGCTCCTAAACCCCTCTAAAGCGCCACCGGAGCTATTGAAGTCGTTCCCTAGGTCATTACGGATGCTACTATTGAATAATCCAAGAATATTCAACCCGGACCCCCGGCACCTAAAAAATCTGTGGGCTAACACACACAAAAAACTGGCAAAATCACTTAATTTCTATTACGTCGCCAACAAAATGCTCCTAAACCATTCTAAAGCGCCGCCGGATCTACTGGAGTCATTTCCTAGGTCATTACAGACGCTACTTTTGAAGAATCAGAGAAAATTCAACTGGGACCTTCAACAACTAAAAATTCTGTGGCTAACACACACGAAAAACTGGCAAAATTACCTAATTTCTATTGTGTCGCCAATAAAATACTTTTAAACCCCTCTAAAGCGCCACCGGGGCTATTGAAGTCATTCCATAGGTCGTTACGGACGTTACTATGGAAGAATTCAAGAAAATTTGCATGGACCCCCGGCACCTAAAAAGTCTGTGGGTTAACACACACGAAAAACTTACAAAATCGCTTAATTCCTTTTGCGTCTCCAATAAAATGTTCCTAATCCCTTCTCAAGCGCTGCCGAGGCTACTGCAGTCATTCCCTAGGTTGTTACATATGTTACTATTGAATAATCCAAGAAAATTTGACCCGAACCCCCGGCACATAAAAAATCCGTAGGCTAACACACACGAAAAATTGGCAAAATCGCCTAATTCCTATTTAATTGCCAATAAAATTCTCCTGAACCCCTCTAAAGTGCTTCCGGGGCTACTAGAGTCATTCCCCAGGTTGTTGCGGATTTTACTATAGAAGAATGTAATAAATTTCGACCCAGACCCCCGGCACCTAAAAAATCTGTGGGCTAACACACACGAAAAACTGGCAAAATTACCTAATTCCTATTGCGTCGCCAATAAAATGCTCCTAAACCTCTCTAAAGCACCGCCGGGGCTACTGAAGTTGTTCCCTAGGTCGTTACGGATGTTACAATAGAACAATCCAGGAAAATTCAACCCGAACCCTTGGCACCTAAAAAATTAGTGGGCTAACACACACGAAAAAATGGAAAAATTGCCTAATTCCTATTCTGTCGCCAAAAAAATCCTCTTAAACTCCTCTAAAGCGCCGTCGGGGCTACTTCAGTCATTCACATGTCATTACGGACGCTACTATGGAAAATCAAAGAAAATTCGACCTGGACCATGGCACCTTAAAAATCTGTAGGCTAACACACACGAAAAACTAGCAAAATTTCCTAATTTCTATTGCGTTGCCAATAAAATGCTCATAAACCCCTCTAAAGCGCCACTGAGGCTACTGAAGTCATTCTCTAGGTCGTTACGGAGCTACTATGGAAGAATCCAAGAAAATTCAATATGAACTCCCGGCACCTAAAAAATCCGTGGGTTACCACACACGAAAAATTGGCAAAATCAACCAATTTCTATTGCGTCGCCAATAAAATATTCTTAATCCCCTCTAAAGTGCTGCTAGGGCTACTGGAGTTGTTCTCTAGATCGTTACGTATGCTACTATGGAAGAATCCAAGAAAATTCGATCCAAACCCCCGGCACCTAAAAAATCCATGGGCTAACACACACGAAAAATTGGCAAAATTGCCTAATTCCTATTGCATCGCCAATAAAATGCTCCTAAACCCATATAAAGTTCCATCGGGCTATTGAAGTCTTTCCATAGGTCGTTACGGATGATACTATGGAAGAATCCAAGAAAAGTAGACCCAAACTCCCGGCACCTAAAAAATCTGTGGATTACCACACACGAAAAACTGGCAAAATCAACTAATTTCTATTGTGTCGCCAGTAAAATGCTCTTAAGACTGTCTAAAGCGCCACCGGGGCTACTGGAGTTGTTTCCTAGGTCGTTACGGATGCTACTATGGAAGAATCTAAGAAATTTCAAATCGTACCCCCGGCACCTAAAATATCTATAGGCTAACACACACGAAAAATTGGCAAAATTGCCTAATTCCTATTGCGTGGCCAATAAAATGCTCTTAAACCCCTCTAAAGCGTCACCGAGGCGACAGAAATTATTCACTAGGTCATTACGGATGTTACTATAGAAGAATCCAAGAAAATTTGACCCGTACCCCGGCACCTAAAAAATCTGTGGTTAACACACACAAAAACTGGTAAAATCGCCTAATTCCTATTGCGTCGCAAATAAAATATTCTTAAACCCCTCTAAAGTGTCATCGGGGCTACTGAACTCATTCTATTGCGTCGCCAATAAAATATTCTTAAACCCCTCTAAAGTGTCATCGGGGCTACTGAACTCATTCTATAGGTCGTTACGAATGCTACTATACAAGAATCCAAGAAAATTTCGACCCGGACCGCCAATACCTAAAAATCCATGGGTTAACACACACGAAAAACTGGCAAAATCGTCTAATTCCTATTGCGTCACTAATAAAATGCTTCTAAACCCCTCTAAAGCGCCGCTGAGGCTACTGGAGTCGTTCCCTAGGTCGTTACGAATTCTACTATGGAACAATACAAGAAAATTCGACCCAAACCCCCGGCACCTAAAATATCTATGGGCTAACACACATGAAAAACTGTTAAAATTGCCTAATTTCTATTGTGTAGCCAATAAAATGCTCTTAAGCCCCTCTAAAGTGCCGTCGGGGTTAATGGAGTTGTTCCCTAGGTCGTTACGGATGGTACTATAGAATAATCCAAGAAAATTTAACTCGGACCCCCGGCGCCTAAAAAATCTGTCGGCTAACATACACGAAAAACTGAAAAAATCGCCTAATTCTTATTGTGTCGCTAATAAAATGCTCCTAAACCCTTCTAAAGCGTCGTCGGTGCTACTGGAGTCATTACCTAGGTCGTTACGGACGCTACTATGGAAGAATCCAAGAATATTCGATACGGACCCCCGGCACCTAAAAAATATGTGGTTAACACACACGAAAAACTGGCAAAATCGTCTAATTCCTATTTCATTGCCAATAAAATGCTCCTAGACCCCTCTAAAGTGCCTTTGGGCTACTAGAGTCATTCCCTAGGTCATTACGGATGCTACTATGGAAGAATACAAGAAACTTTGACCCGAACCCCCGGCACCTAAAAAATATGTGGCTAATACACACGAAAAACTGGCAAAATTGCCTAATTCCTATTGCGTTGCCAATAAAATACTTCTAAACCCTTGTAAAGCACCGCCGAAGCTACTGGAGTTGCTCCCTAGGTTATTAAGGACGCTACTATGGAAGAATCAAAGAAAATTCGACCCGAACCCTCCGCACCTAAAAAATCGATGGGTTACCACACACGAAAAACTGGCAAAATCAATTAATATCTATTGTGTCGTCAATAAAATGCTCTAACGCCCCTCTAAAGTGCCGCCGGGGCTACTAGAGTCGTTCCCGAGGTCGTTACGGATACTACAATGGAAGAATCCTAGAAAATTAAACCCGTACCCCCGGCAACTAAAAAATATGTGGGCAAACACATGAAAAACTGGCAAAATCGCCTAATTCCTATTGCGTTGCCAATAAAATGCTTCTAAACTGTTCTAAACTACCCTCGTGGCTACTACAGTCATTCCCTAGGTCATTACAGATGCTACTATAGAAGAATCCAATAAATTTTGACCCGGACCTCTGGCACCTAAAAAATCCATAAGCTAAGACATACGAAAAACTGGCAAAAATTGCCTAATTCCTATTTTATTGCCAATAAAATATACCTAAACACCTCTAAAGCGCCTCAGGGGCTACTAGAGTCGTTCCCAGGTCGTTACGGATGCTACTAGGGAAGAATCCAAGAACATTCGACCTGTAACCCCGGTACATAAAAAATCTATGGGCTAACACACACAAAAAACTGGCAAAATTGCATAATTCCTATTTGTCGCCAATAAAATGTTCCTAAACCCTTCTAAAGCACTGCCAAGGCTACTGGAGTTTTTCCCTAGGTCGTTACGGATACTACTATAGAAGAATTCAAGAAACTTTGACCCAAACCCCTGGCATCTAAAAAATCTGTAGGCTAACACACAAAAAACTGGAAAAATCGCCTAAATCATATTTCATTGCCAATAAAATGCCCTTAGACCCCTCTAAAGTGTCATCGGGGCTACTTGAGTCATTCCCTAGGTTGTTACGGATGCTACTATTGAAGAATCCAAGAAATTTCAACCTGGACCCCCGGCACCTAAACATTCTGTGGGCTAACACACACAAAACAACTGGCAAAATCGCCTAATTCCTATTGCGTCGCCAATGAAATGCTCCTAAACCCCTCTAAAGCGCCCCGGAGCTACTGAAGTCGTTCCCTAGGTCGTTATGGATGCTACTATTAAAGAATCCAAGAAAACGCAACCTGTACCCCCGGCACCTAAAACATTTGTGGGCTAACACACACGAAAAATTAGCAAAATCGCCTAATTATTATTATGTCGTCAATAAAATGCTCCTAAACTCCTCTAAAGCGCCGCTGGAGCTACTGGAGTCATTCCCTAGGTCGTTACGGATGCTAAAATTGGAGAATCCAAGAATATTCAACCCAGAGCCCCAGCACCTAAAAAATTTATAGTCAAACACACACAAAAAACTGGCAAAATTGGCTAATTTCTATTGCATCGTCCATAAATTGCTCCTAAACCCTTCTAAAGTGTCGTCGGGGCTACTGGAGTCGTTTCCTAGGTCATTACAGATGTTACTATGGAAGAATCCAAGAAAAATTTGACCTGGACGTACGGCACCTAAAAAATCTGTGCGCTAACACACACAAAAAACTAGCAAAATGCCCTAATTCCTATTTCATTGCCAATAAAATGCTCCTAAACCCCTCTAAAGCGCCTCTGGGGCTACTCGAGTCGTTCCTCAGGTCGTTACGGATGCTCATATAGAAGAATCCAAGAAAATTCGACCCGGACCTCCGGCACCTAAAAAATCTGTGTGCTAACACACACGAAAAATAGGCAAAATCACCTAATTCTTATTTAGTTGCCAATAAAATGCTCTTAAACCCCTCTAAAGCGTCGCCGGGACTACTGGAATCATTTCCTAGGTTGTTATGGATTCTACTATGGAAGAATTCAAGAAAATTCAACCCGGACCCCTGGCACCTAAAAAATCCATAGGCTAAAACACACGAAAAACTGGAAATATTGCCTAATTCCTATTGCGTCGACAATAAAATGCTCTTAAACCCCTCTAAAGTGACGCCGGAGCTACTAAAGTTGTTCTCTAGGTCATTACGGATGCTACTATGGAAGAATCCAAGAAAGTTCGACCCAAAACCTCGGTATCTAAAAATTCTGTGGATTAAAACACACGAAAAACTGGCAAAATTGCCTAATTATTATTGCGTCGCCAATAAAATTTGCCTCAACCCCTCTAAAGTGTCGTCGGGGCTACTTGAGTCATTCCCTAGGTTGTTACGGATGCTACTATTGAAGAATCCAAGAAATTTCAACCTGGACCCCCGGCACCTAAACATTCTGTGGGCTAACACACACAAAACAACTAGCAAAATCGCCTAATTTCTATTGCGTCGCTAATAAAATGCTCCTAAACCCTTCGAAAGCTCCGCCGGAGCTACTGGAGTCATTTACTAGGTCGTTACGGATGCTACTATTGCAGAAACTAAGAAAAGTTGACCCAGACCCCCGGCACCTAAAAAATCTGTAGGCTAACACACACTAAAAACTGGCAAAATTGCCTAATTCCTATTGTGTCGCCAATAAAATACTCCTGAACCCTTCTAAAGCACAGTCGGGGTTACTGGAGTCGCTCCCTAGGTTCTTACGGATGCTACTATAGAAGAATCTAAGAAAATTTGACCTGGACCCCCGTCTCATAAAAAATCCGTAGGCTAACACCAAGAAAAACAAGCAAAATCGCCTTATTCCTATTACGTCGCCAATAAAATTCCCCTAGACCCCTCTAAAGTGCCTTCGGGGCTACTAAAGTCGTTCCTCAGGTTGTTGCGGATGCAACTATGGAAGAATTCAAGAAAATTCGACTTGTACCCCCGGCACCTAAAAATCTGTGGGTTAACATACACAAATAATTGGCAAAATCGCCTAATTTCTATTGCGTTGCCAATAAAATGCTCCTAAATCCCTCTAAAGCGCCTCCAGGGCTACTAGAGTCGTTCCCTAGGGCGTTACGGATACTACTATAGAAGAATCTAAGAAAATTCAACCCGGACCCCCGGCACCTAAAAGATCTGTGGGCTAACACACAAAAAACTAGCAAAATTGCCTAATTCCTATTTCATTGCCAATAAAATGCTCCTAAACCACTCTAAAGCACCTCCGGGGCTACTCGAGTCGTTCCCCTGATCAGTACGGACGTTACTATTGAAGAATCAAACAAAATTCGACCCGGACTCCCGGCACCTAAAAAATCTGTGGGCTAACACACACGAAAAACTGGCAAAATCGCCTAACTCCTATTGTGTTGCCAATAAAATGATCCTAAACCCTTCTAAAACACCGTCGGGGCTACTGGACATTCCCTAGGTCGTTACGGATGCTACTATAGAAGAATCCAAGAAAATTCAACCCAGACCTCCGGCAACTAAAAAATCTGTGAGCTAACACACACGAAAAACTGGCAAAATCGCCTAATTCCTATTGCGTCTCCAATAAAATGCTCCTAAACCCCTCTAAAGCGCCGTCAGGGCTACTGAAGTCGTTCCGTAGGTCTTTACAGATGCGACTATCGAAGAATCCAAGAAAATTCGACCTGGACCCCAGGCACCTAAAAAATTCATTGGTTAACACACACGAAAAACTGGCAAAATCGCCTAATTATTATTGCGTCGCCAATAAAATTCTCTTAAACCCCTCTAAAGCGCCTCCGGAGATACTGGATTTATTCCTTTGGTCGTTACGGAGCTACTATTGAAGAATTCAAAAAACATTGACCCAGACCCCCAGCACCTAAAAACTCTTTGGGCTAACACACATGAAAAACTGGCAAACTTCCCTAATCCTATTGCATCGCCAATAAAATGTTATTAAAGCGCCGCCGGGGCTACAGCGGTTGTTCTGTAAGGAGTTACAGGTACTACTATAGAATAAGCCAAGAAAATTCAACTCGGACCCCAGCACCTAAAAAATCTTTGGGCTAACACACGAAAAAATGGCAAAATTGCCTAATTCCTATTTCATTGCCAATAAAATGCTCCTAAACCCTTCTAAAGCGTCGCCGGGGCTACTGGAGTCATTTCCTAGGTCTTTACAGACGCTATTATGGAAGAATCCAAGAAACTTTCGACCCGCTCCCCCGGCACATTAAAAATCTGTGGGTTAACACACACGAAAAACTGGCAAAATTGTCTAATTTCTATTACATTGCCAATAAAATACTCCTAAATCCTTCTAAAGCGCCGCCGAGGCTACTGGAGTCGTTCCCTAGGTCGTTATGGATGCTACTATAGAAGAATCCAAAAATATTCGACCCGGACCCCCAGCACCAAAAATATCCGTAGGCTAACACACACGAAAAACTGGCAAAACTGCCTAATTTCTATTGCGTCGCCAATAAAATGCTTCTAAACCCTTCTAAAGCGCCGCCGGAGCTATTGGAGTCAATGTCTAGGTCGTTACGGACGTTACTATGGAGAAATCCAAGAAAATTCAACCTGGACCCCTGGCATCTAAAAAATCTGTGGGTTAACACAGACGAAAAACTAGCAAAATTGCCTAATTATTATTGCGTCGCCAATAAAATGCTTCTAAGACACTCTAAAGCGCCGACAGGGCTACTGGATTAATTACCTAGGTCGTTACGGATGCTACTATTGAAGAATCCAAGAAAATTCAACCTGGACCCCGGCACCTAAGAAATCAGTGGGCTAACAAACACAAAAAACTGGTAAAATTGCCTAATTTCTATTGCGATGCCAATAAAATGCTCCTAAACCCTTCTAAAGCGCTGTCGGGGCTACTGGAGTCATTCCCTAGGTCGTTACGGATGCTACTATGGAAGAATCCAAGAAAATTCGACCCGTACCCCCCGGTACCTAAATAATCTGTGGGCTAACACACACGAAAAACTGGCAAAATCGCCTTATTCCTATTGTGTCGCCAATAAAATAATCCTAAACCCTTCTAAAGCACCGTCGGGGTTACTGGAGTCGTTCCCTATATTTTTACGGATGCTACTATGAAAGAATCTAATAAAATTCGACCCGGACCTCCGACACCTAAAAAATCCATGGGCTAACATACACAAAAAATTGGCAAAATCGCCTAATTCCTACTGCGTTGCCAATAAAATGTTCCTAAACCCTTCTAAAGTGTTGCCGGAGCTACTAAAGTTGTTCTCTAGGTCGTTACGGATGCTATTATAGAAGAATCCAAGAAAATTCGACCCGGACCCCCGGCACCTAAAACATCCGTGGGCTAACACACATGAAAAACAGGCAAAATTGCCTAATCCTATTACGTCGCCAAGAAAATACTCCTAAATCCCTCTAAAGCGCCATCGGGGCTACTAAAGTCGTTCCCTAGGTCGTTACGGATGCTACTATGGAAAAATCTAAGAAATTTCAACCCGCACCTCCGGCACCTAAAAAGGTTGTGGCTAACACATACAAAAAATTGGCAAAATTGTCTAATTTCTATTGTGTCGCTAATAAAATGCTCCTAAACCCTTATAAAGTGTCGTCGGGGCTACTGGACTCATTCCCTATGTCGTTACGGACGCTACTATAGAAGAATCCAAAAACATTCTACCCGTACCCTTGGCACCTAAAAAATCTGTGGGCTAACACACATAAAAAACTGGCAAAATCGCCTTATTCCTATTATGTCGCCAATAAAATGCTCTTAAACCCTTCTAAATCACCGTCGGGGCTACTGGAGTCATTCCCTAGGTTGTTATGGATGATACTATGGAAGAATCCAAGAACATTTGACCCGAACCCCCGACACCTAAAAAATCTGTGGGCTAACACACACGAAAAACTAGCAAAATCACTTAATTCCTATTGCATCGCCAATAAAATGTTCATAAACCCTTCTAAAGCGCCGTCGGGTCTACTGAAGTATTTCTCTAGATCTTTACGGATGCTACAATGGAAGAATCCAAAACAATTCTACCCGGACCCCCGGCACCTAAAAAATCCGTTAGTTAATACACACGAAAAACTGGCAAAAATCGCATAATTTCTATTGCATCGCTAATAAAATGCTCTTAAACCCTTCTAAAGCACTGCTGGAATACTGGAGTCATTCCCTAGGTCGTTATGGATGCTACTATGGAATTATATAAGAAAATTCGACCCGGACACCCGACACCTAAAAAATCTGTGGGCTAACACACACGAAAAACTGGAAAAATTGCCTAATTCCTATTGCGTCGCCAATAAAATGCCCATAAACCCCTCTAAAGCGCCACCGGGGCTACTGAAGTCATTCCCTAGGTTGTTACGGACGCTACTATTGAAGAATCTAAGAAAATTTTGACTTGTACCCTCGGCACCTAAAAATTCCGTGGGTTAACACACATGAAAAACAAGCAAAATTGCCTAATTCATATTGCGTCGCTAATAAAATGCTCCTAAACCCATCTAAAGCGCCGCCGAGGCTACTGCAGTCGTTTTCTAGGTCGTTATGGACGCTACTATGGAAGAATCCAAGAAAATTCGACCCGTACCCCTGACACCTAAAAAATCTATGGGCTAACACATACGAAAAACTGGCAAAATCACCTAATTCCTATTTTATTATCAATAAAATGCTCTTAAACCTCTCTAATGCGCCTCCGGGGCTACTAGATTCGTTCCCTAGATCATTACGGACGTTATTAGGGTATAATCCAAGAAAATTTGACCCGGACCCCCGCTAACTAAAAAATTTGTGGGCTAACATACATGAAAAACTGGAAAACATTTCCTAATTCCTATTACGTCGCCAATAAAATGTTCTTAAACCCCTCTAAAGCATCGTTGGGGCTGATGAAGTCGTTCCCTGGGTCGTTACGAATGTTACTATTGAAGAATCCAAGAAAATTTCGACTCGAACCCCCGGTACCCAAAATATCTGTGGGCTAACACACACAAAAAACTGGCAAAATTGCCTAATTCCAATTGCGTCGCCAATAAAATGCTACTAAACCCCTCTAAAGCACTGCCAGGGCTACTGGAGTCGTCACTAGTTCGCTACGGATGCTACTATGGAAGAATCCAAGAAAAATCAACCTGGACCCCCGGCACCTAAAAAATATCTGGGCTAACATATACGAAAAACTGGAAAAATTGTCTAATTCCTATTGCGTCGCCAAAAAATGCTCTTAAACTCCTCTAAAGCACCGCAGGGCTACTAGAGTCGTTTCCAGGTCGTTACAGATGCTACTATTGAAGAATCTAAGAAAATTCGACCCGGACCCCCGGCACCTAAAAAATCTGTGGGCTAACACTCACGAAAAACTGACAAAATTACCTAAATCCTATTGCGTCGCCAATAAAATGCTCTTATGCCCCTCTAAAGTGTCGTCGGAGCTACTGGAGTCATTCAATAGGTCGTTATGGATGCTACTATGGAAGAATCCAAGAAAATTCGACCCATACCCCCGCCACCCAAAAACTCTATGGGCTAACACACACAAAAAACTGATAAAATTGCCTAATTCCTATTACATCGCCAATAAAATATTCTTAAACCCCTCTAAAGCATCGCTGGGGCTGCTGAAGTCGTTTCCTATATCTTTACGGATGCTACTATGGAAGAATCCAAGAAAATTTCAACTCGAACCCCCGGCACCCAAAATATCTATGGGCTAACATACACGAAAAACTGGCAAAATCGCCTAATTCCAATTGTGTCGCCAATAAAATGCTACTAAACCCCTCTAAAGCGCTGCCAAGGCTACTGGAGTCGTCCCTAGGTCGTTACGGATGCTACTATAGAAGAATCCAAGAAAAATCAACCTGGACCCCCGGCACCTAAAAAATGTCTGGGCTAACATACACAAAAAATTGGAAAAATTGCCTAATTTCTATTGCGTCGCCAAAAAATGCTCTTAAACTCCTCTAAATCACCGCAGGGCTACTAGAGTCATTTCCAGGTCGCTATGGATGCTACTATTAAAGAATCTAAGAAAATTCATCCCGGACCCCCGGCACCTAAAAAATCCGTATTGCCTAATTCCTATTGCGTCGCCAATAAAATGCTCCTAAACCACTCTAAAGCACCACCGGGGATACTGAAGTCGTTCCCTAGGTCGTTACGGATGCTATAATAGAAAAATTCAAGAAAATTTAACCCGAATCCCCGGCACCTAAAAAATCTGTGGGTTGCCACAAAAGAAAAAACTGACAAAAATGCTTAATATCTATTGCGTCGCCAATAAAATGCTCTTATGCCCCTTTAAAGTGCCGTCGGAGCTACTGAAATCATTCAATAGGTCATTACGGACGCTACTATGGAAGAATCCAAGAAAATTTGACCCATACCCCCGCCACCCAAAAAATCCGTGGGCTAACACACATTAAAAACTGGCAAAATTGCTTAATTCCTATTTCATTGCCAATAAAATGCTCTTAGACCCCTCTAAAGCGCCTCCGAGGCTACTAGATTCGTTCTCTAGGTTGTTACGGAAGCTACTATGGAAGATTCCAAGAAAATTCAACCCGGACCCCGGCACCTAAAAAATCTATGGGCTAACACATGACAAATTGGCAAAATCGCCTAATTCTTATTGCGTCGCCAAAAAAATGCTCATAAACCCTTCTAAAGCGCTGTCGGGGCTACTGAAGTCGTTCCCTAGGTCGTTACGGACGCTACTATGGAATAATCCAAGAAAATTTCGACTCGGACCCCCAGCACATTAAAAATCCATAGGCTAACACACACGAAAAACTGGCAAAATTGCCTAATTTCTATTGTATCGCCAATAAAATGCTCCTAATCCCTTCTAAAGCTCCTTCGGAGCTACTAGAGTTGTTACCCAGGTCGTTATGGACGCTACTATGGAAGAATCCAAGAAAATTTGACTCGAACCCCCGGCACCTAAAAAATCTGTGGGTAACACACACGAAAAAATGGCAAAATCGCATAATTCCTATTGTGTCGCCAATAAAATGCTCCTAAACTCTTCTAAAGCACCGTCGGGTCTACTGAAGTCGTTCCCTAGGTCGTTACGGATGCTACTATGGAACAATCCAAGAAATATTCAACCCGGACCCCCGGCACCTAAAAACTCTGAAGGCTAACAAACTCGAAAAATTGGCAAAATTGCCTAATTTCTATTGCGTCGCCAATAAAATACTCCTAAATCCCTCTAAAGCACCGCTGGGGATACTGAAGTCATTCCCTCGATCGTTATGGACGTTACTATGGAAGAATCCAAGAAAATTCAACCCAAACCAGCAGCACCTAAAAACATTGTGGGTTAACACACGCAAAAACTGGCAAAATCGCTTAATTCCTATTGCGTTGCCAATAAAATGCTCCTAAACCCCTCTAAAACTCTGTCGGGGCTACTGGAGTCATTCTCTAGGTCGTTACAGATGCTACTATGGAAGAATCCAAGAAATTTCAACCCAGACCCTCGGCACCTAAAAAATCTGTGGGCTAAACACACACGAAAAACTGGCAAAATTGCCTAATTCCTGATGTGTCACCAATAAAATACTCCTAAACCCTTCTAAACCGCCGTCGGAGCTACTGGAGTCATTCCCTAGGTCGTTATGGATGATAGTATGGAAGAATCCAAGAACATTTGACCCGAACCCCCGACACTTAAAAAATCCGTGGGCTAACACACACGAAAAACTAGCAAAATCACTTAATTCCTATTGCGTCGCCAATAAAATATTCCTAAACCCTTCTAAAGCGCCATCGGGGCTATTGAAGTAGTTCCCTAGATTTTTACGGATGCTACAATGGAAGAATCCAAAAAAATTCTACCCGGACCCCCGGCACCTAAAAAATATGTTGGTTAACACACACGAAAATCTGGTAAAAATTGCCTAATTTCTATTGCGTCGCTAATAAAATGCTCCTAAATCCTACTAAAGCACTGCTGGGGATAATGGAGTCATTCCCTAGGTCATTACGGATGCTACTATGGAAGAATCCAAGAAAATTAGACCTAAACCCTCGGCATACACACGAAAAATTGGCAAAATCGCCTAATTCCTATTGGGTCGCCAATAAAATGCTCCTAAACCCTTTTAAAGCACTGCCGGTGCTACTGAAGTCATTCCCTAGGTCATTACGGACTCTACTATAGAAGAATCCAAGAAAATTTCGACTCGGACCCCTGGCACATTAAAAATTCATGGGTTAACACACACGAAAAACTGGCAAAATAGCCTAATTTCTATTGCATCGCCAATAAAATACTCCTAATCCCTTCGAAAGCGCCTTCGGGGTTACTAGAGTCGTTATCTAGGTCGTTACGGATGCTAATATGAAAGAATCTAAGAACATTCGACCCGGACCCCCGGCACCTAACAAATCTGTAGGCTAACACACACGAAAAACTAGCAAAATTGCCTAATTCCTATTGTGTCACCAATAAAATGCTCCTAAACCCTTCTAAAGCATCATCGGGGCTACTGAAGTCGTTCCCTAGGTTGTTATGGATGCTACTATGGAAGAATCCAAGAAAATTTGACCCGAACCCCCGACACCTAAAAAATTCGTGGGCTAACAGACACAAAAAACTAGCAAAATCACTTAATTCCTATTGTGTCGCCAATAAAATGTTCCTAAACCCTTCTAAAGCATCGCAGGGGCTACTGAAGTAGTTCCCTAGATCTTACGGATGCTACAATAGAAGAATCCAAAAAAATTCCACCCGGACCCCTGGCACCTAAAAAATCTGTTGGTTAACACACACGAAAAACTGGCAAAAATAGCCAAATTTCTATTGCATCGCCAATAAAATGCTCATAAACCCTTCTACAGCACCGCTGGGGCTAATGGAGTCATTTCCTAGGTCGTTACAGACGCTACTATGGAATAATATAAGAAAATTTGACCCGGACCCCCGACACCTAAAATATCCGTGGACTAACACACACAAAAAACTTGTAAAATTATCTAATTCCTAATTCATTGCCAATCAAATGCTCCTAAACCTCACTAAAGCGCCTCCGGGGCTACTAGAGTCATTCTCCAAGTCTTTACGGACGCTACTATGGAAGAATCCAACAAAATTCGACCCGGAGCCCCGGCACCTAAAAAATCTGTGGGCTAACACACATGAAAAATTGGCAAAATCGCCTAATTCCTATTGCGTTACCAATAAAATGCTCCTAAACCCCTCTAAAGCATCGTCGGAGCTACTGAAGTCATTTTCTAAGTCGTTACGGATGCTACTATTGAAGAATACAAGAAAATTCAACCTTGACCCCCGAGACCTAAAAAATCTTTGGGCTAACACACACAAAAAATTGGCAAAATTGCCTAATTCCTATTGCGTCGCCAATAAAATGCTCCTAAACCTTTCTAAAGCGTTGTCGGGACTACTGGAGTCATTCCCTATGTTGTTACGGATGCTACTATGGAATATTCCAAGAAATTTCGACCCAGACCCCCAGCACCTAAAAATTTTGTGGGCTAACACACACGAAAAACTGGCAAAAATGCCTAATTCCTAATGCGTCGCCAATAAAATGCTCCTAAACCCCTCTAAAGCGCCGCTGGGGCTACTAAAATCGTTTTCTAGGTCGTTACGGATGCTACTATGGAAAATGCAAGAAAATTCGACTCGGACCCCCCGTCACCTAAAAAATCCATGGGTTAACACACAAGAAATACTGTCAAAATCGCCTAATTCCTATTGCATCGCCAATAAAATGCTCCTAAACCCCTCTAAAGCGCCATCGGGGCTGCTGGGGTCATTCCCTAGTACATTATGGATGCTACAATGGAAGAATCCAAGTAATTTAACCCGGACCCCCGGCATCCAAAAAATCTATAGGCTAACACACATGAAAAACTGGCAAAATCGCCTAATTCCTAATGCGCCGCCAATAAAATGCTCCTAAACCATTCATAAAGCACCGCCGGGGCTACTGGAGTCATTCCCTATTCGTTACGGATGCTAATATGGAAGAATCCAACAAAATTCTACCCGGACCCCTGGCACCTAAAAAATCTGTGGCTAACACACACGAAAACTGGCAAAATCGCTTAATTCCTATTGCGTCGTCATTAAAATGCTCCTAAACCCTTCTAAAGCACCGTCGGGTCTACTGAGGTCGTTCCCTAGGTCGTTATAGATGCTACTATTGAAGAATCCAAGAAAATTCGACCCAGGACCCCGTCACCTAAAATATCTGTGGGTTAACACACACGAAATACTGGCAAAATCTACTAATTCCTATTGCATTGCCAATAAAATGCTCCTAAACCCCTCTAAAGCACCACTGGGGCGCTGGAGTCATTCCCTAGTATGTTACGGATGCTACAATGGAAGAATCCTAGAAAATTCAACCCGGACCCCCAGCACCTAAAAAACCTGTGGGCTAACACACACGAAAAACTGGCAAAATCGTCTAATTTCTATTGCATCGCCAATAAAATGCTCCTAAACCCTTCATAAAGCACCGCGGGGCTACTTGAGTCATTCCCTATGTCATTACGGATACTACTATGAAAAAATCCTAGAAAATTCGACCCGAATGCCCGGCACCTAAAAGATCTGTGGGCTAACACATACGAAAAACTGGCAAAATTGCCTAATTCTTATTTCATTGCCAATAAAATGCTCCTAAACCCCTCTAAAGCGCCTCCGAGGCTACTAGATTCGTTCCCTAGGTTGTTACGGACTCTACTATGGGAGAATCCAATAAATTTCAAACCAGACCCCTGGCACCTAAAAAATCTTTGGGCTAACACACGAAAAACTGGCAAATTAGCCTAATTCCTATTACGTCGCTAATAAAATGCTCCTAAACCCATCTAAAGCGCCGCCGAGGCTACAGTACTAATTTCCTAGGTCGTTACGAATGCTTCTATAGAAGAATCCAAGAGCATTCTACCCGGACCCCCGGCACCTAAAAAATCTATGGGCTAACGAACACGAAAAACTAGCAAAATAGCCTAATTCTTATTTTATTGCCAATAAAATGCTCTTAAATCCCTCTAAAGCACCTCTAGGGCTACTAGATTCGTTCTTCAAGTCGTTACAGATGCTACTATTGAAGATTCCAAGAAAATTCAGCCCGAACCCTCGGCACCTGAAAAATCTGTGGAAAAATACACATGAAAAACTGGTAAAATCGCTATTTCCTATTGTGTCGCCAATAAAATGTTCCTAAACCCTTCTAAAGTGTTGTTGGGGCTACTGGAGTCGTTCCCTAGGTCGTTACGGATGCTACTATAAAATTTTCTAAGAAAATTTGATCCGGACCCCCGGCACCTAAAAAATCTGTAGGCTAACACACACAAAAAACTGGCAAATTGCCTAATTCCTATTGTGTCGCCACTAAAATGCTCCTAAACCCCTCTAAAGCGCCACTGGAGCTACTAAAGTCGTTCCCTAGGTCGTTAAGGATGCTACTATAGAAGAATCTAAGAAAATTCGACCCAGACCCCGGCACCTAAAAGATTTGTGGGCTAACACACACGAAAAACTAGCAAAATTGCCTAATTTCTATTACGTCGCCAATGAAATGATCCTAATCCCTTCTAAAGTGCCGCCGGGGCTACTGGAGTCTTTCCCTAGGTTGTTACGGATGCTACTATGGAAGAATCCAAGAAAATTCAACCCGGACCCCTGGTACCTTAAAAATCTGTAGGCTAACACACACAAAAAACTGGCAAAATTGCCTAATTCCTATTGCGTCGCCAATAAAATGCTCCTAAATCCCTCTAAAGCGCCACCGGGGCTGCTAAAGTCATTCCCTAGGTCGTTACGGATGCTATTTTGGAAGAATCCAAGAAAATTCGACCCGGACCCCCAACACCAAAAAATCTGTGGGCTAACATACAAGAAAAACTAGCAAAATCACCTAATTCATATTGCATCGCCAATAAAATACCCCTAAACCCTTCTAAAGCGCCGTCGAGGCTACTGAGGTCGTTTCCTAGGTCGTTACAAATGCTATTATAGAATAATCCTAGAAAATTCGATCCGGACCCCCGCACCTAAAAAATCTGTGGCCTAATTCCTATTGCGTCGCCAATAAAATGCTCCTAAACCACTCTAAAGCGCCGCCGGTAATACTGGAGTCGTTCCATAGGTCGTTACGGATGCTAAAATGGAAGAATCCAAGAAAATTCAACCCGGACCCCCGGTACCTAAAAAATCTGTAGGCTAACACACACGAAAAACTGGCAAAATCACCTAATTCCTATTGTGTCGCGAATAAAATGCTTCTAAACCCTTCTAAAGAGTCGTCGAGGCTACTGAGGTCGTGTCCTAGGTCGTTACAGATGCTACTATGGAAGTATCCAAGAAGATTCCACCCGGACCCCCGGCACCTAAAAAATCTATGGGCTAATACACACGAAAAACTGGCAAAATTGTCTAATTCCTACTGTGTCGCTAATAAAATGCTCTTAAACCCCTCTAAAGCGCTGTCGGGGCTACTGGAGTCGTTCTCTAGGTCGTTACGGACGCTACTATGGAAGAATCCAAGAAATTTTGACCCGGACCCCCAGCATCTAAAATATCGGTAGGCTAACACATACGAAAAACTGGCAAAACTGTTTAATTCCTATTGCGTCGCCAATAAAATTCTCCTAAACTCCTCTAAAGCGCCGCTGGAGCTATTGAAGTCATTCCCTAGGTCGTTATGGACGCTACTATGTTAGAATCCAAGAAAATTCGGCCCAGACTTCCGGCACCCAAAAACTCTGTGGGCTAATACACACGAAAAATTGGCAAAATTGCCTAATTCCTATTGCGTCGCCAATAAAATACTCCTAAACCCCTCTAAAGCGCCTCCGAGGCTACTAGATTCATTCTCTAGGTTGTTACGAAGGTTAATATGGAAGAATCCAAGAAATTTTGGCCCGGACCCCCGGCACCTAAAAAATCTATAGGCTAACACAAATGAAAAACTGGAAAAATTGCCTAATTTCTATTGCGTCGCTAATAAAATGCTCCTAATTACTTCTAAAGTGCCGCCGGGATACTGGAGTCGTTCCCTAGGTCATTACTAACACTACTATGGAAGAATCCAAGAAAATTCAACTCAAACCCCCGGCAGCTAAAAAATCTGTAGGGCTAACACACATGAAAAACTGGCAAAATAGCCTAACTCCTATTTTATTGCCAATAAAATGCTCCTAAACCCCTCTAAATTGCCTCTGGATCTACTAGATTTGTTCTCCAGGTCATTACGAACGCTACTTTGGAAGATTCCAAGAAAATTCGGGCCGGACTCCCGGCACCCAAAAAATCTGTGGGCTAATACACACGAAAAACTAGCAAAATCGCCTAATATCTATTGCGTCGCCAATAAAATATTCCTAAACCCTTCTAAAGTGCTGCCGGGGCTAATTGAGTCATTCCCTAGGTCGTTATGGATGCTACTATGTAAGAGTCCAAGAAATTTTGACCCAGACCCTCGGCACCTAAAAAATCTGTGGGCTAACACACACGAAAAACTGGCAAAATTGCCTAATTCCTACTGCGTCGCCAATAAAATGCTCCTAAACCCCTCTAAAGCGCCACCAGGGCTACTGAAGTCATTTCCTAGGTCGTTACGGATGCTATTATGTAAGAATCCAAGAAAATTCGACCCGTACACCCGACACCAAAAAAATCTGTGGGCTAACAGACAAGAAAAACTAGCAAAATTGCCTAATTTCTATTGTGTCGCCAATAAAATGCTCTTAAAACCTTCTAAAGCGCTGCCAGGGCTACTAGAGTCGTTCCCTGGGTCGTTACGGATGCTACTATGGAAGAATCCAAGAAACTTCGACTCAGACCCCCGGCACCTAAAAAATCTGTAGGCTAACACACACGAAAAACTGGCAAAATCGCCTAATTCCTATTTTATTGCCAATAAAATGATCCTAAACCCTTTAAAGCACCTCCAGGGTTACTAGACTCGTTATCCTGGTCGTTACGGATGATACTATGTAAGAATCCAAGTAAATCGGCACGGACCTCCGGCACCTAAAAAATCTGTGGGCTAACACAAACGAAAAACTAGCAATTGAATCATTCCCTAGGTCGTTACAGATGCTACTATGTATGAGTCCAAGAAATTTTGACCCAGACCCTCGGCACCTAAAAAATCTGTGGGCTAACACACACGAAAAACTCGCAAAATTGTCTAATTCCTATTGCGTCGCCAAAAAAATGCTCCTAAACCCCTCTAAAGCGCCACTGGGCTACTAAAGTCGTTCCCTAAGTCATTACGGATTCTACTATGGAAGAATCCAAGAAAATTTGACCCAGAACCCCGGCACCTAAAAATTCTGTGGGCAAACACACACGAAAAACTGGCAAAATTGTCTAATTCCTATTGCGTCGCCAATAAAATGCTCCTAAACATTTCTAAAGCGTCGTCGGGGCTACTGAGGTCGTTTCCTAGGTCATTACGGATGCAACTATGAAAGAATCCTAGAAAATTTGACCCGGACCCCCGGCACCTAAAAAATATATGGTCTAACACACACAAAAAACTGCCAAAATTGCCTAATTTCTATTGCGATGCCAATAAAATGCTCTTAAACCCCTCTAAAGTGCCACCGGGGCTATTGGAGTCGTTCCCTAGGTCGTTACGGATGCTACAATGGAAGAATCCAAGAAAATTAAACTCAGACCCCCAGCACGTAAAAAAATTGTGGGCTAACACACATAAAAAACTAGCAAAATTGCCTAATTCCTATTGTGTCGCCAATAAAATGCTCTTAAAACCTTCTAAAGCGCTGCCAGGGCTACTAGAGTCGTTCCCTGGGTCGTTACGGATGCTACTATGGAAGAATCTAAGAAACTTCGACTCAGACCCCCGGCACCTAAAAAATCTGTAGGCTAACACACACGAAAAACTGGCAAAATTGCCTAATTCCTATTTTATTGCCAATAAAATGATCCTAAACCCTTTAAAGCGTCGTCGGGGCTACTAAAGTCATTCTCTAGGTCATTACGGCATTATTATGGAAGAATCAAAGAAAATTCGACCCAGACCCCCGACACCTAAAAAAATATTATGACGATATGATTTCCTGTTGATTTTTCAAAAAGAACTTATAGGAGTCTGTGAAATTAGTTATGGGAACAATACGTGAATCCTCACCAAGTTTCACAATATTTTTGGGCATTTAGGAGCCATTTAAGTGAAATTAGGCGATTTTCTCTTAGTTTTTTGTCTGTTTTAGTCGATGAATTTTTTGTGATATGGCTTGTGATCGATTTAAAAACTATTATAGGAACCTTCGTAATGAGTTGGGGGAGGGGCAGTACGTGAAGTCTCACCAAGGTTCACGATATTTTTGGGCATTTAGGAGCCATTTAATAATAATCAGGTAATTTTCTCAGTTTTCCGTGTGTGTTAGTCTATGAATATTTTGGTGATATGGCTTTTGGACGACTTTTTTGAAAAAACTTTATAGAACTCTCCATAATGAGTTGGAGGAGCAACTCGTAAACCCTCACCAAGTTTCATGACATTTTCTGGCATTTTGTAGCCACTTAATAAGAATTATGCAATTTTCTTAGTTTTTCGTGTGTTAGCTCATAAATATTTTATCGATACTGATTTTGATTAATTTTTTTTATTAAAAAAATCATAGGACCCTCCATAATTTGTTGGGGGAGAAGTACGTGAAGTCTCACCAAGTTTCACGATATTTTTGGTCATGGAGTCATTTAATAGGAATTAAACGATTTTTTAGTTTTTTCATGTGTGTTAGCTCATGAATATTTTTTAAATATGAATTCCGAACGATTTTTTTGAAAAATCATTATAGAAACTTCTGTAATGAGTTGGGGGAGCAGTACGTGAAGCCTCACCAAGTTTCACAATATTTTTGGACATTTAGGAGGCATTTGGTAGGAATTATGTGATTTTCTCTATTTTTCGTGTGTTAGTCCATAAATATTTTGGTGATATGACTTCTGATCGATTTTTTTTAAACACTTTCTAGGACTCTCCATAATGAGCTGGGGAGCAGTACGTGAAGCCTCGCTAAGTTTTTCAATATTTTTTGGCATTTAGGAGCCATTTAATATGAATTAGGTGATTTTCTTGATTAGTTTTTCATTTGTGTTAGCTTATGAATATTTTGGTGATATTATTATTGTCGAATTTAAAAAAAAATATTATAAGACCCTCCATAAAGAGTTGGGGCAGAAGTATGTAAAGCCTCAATAAGGTCCACGACATTTTTGGGCATTTTTAAGCCCTTTAAAAGGTTTTAGACAAATTTTTATAGTAATTCATGTGTATTAGGCCATGATTATTTTGGTGATGTGACTTCGGTTGATTTTTTAAAAAGAGAAACTTTATAAGGCCCTCCACAATGAGTTGGGAGAGCAGCACATGAAGTCTCACCAAGTTTCACGATATTTTTAGGCATTTAAAAGTCATTAATAGGAATTAGACAATTTTTCACAGTTTTTCATTTGTGTTAGCCAATGATTTTTTTGTGATATGGCTTTAGGTTGATTTTTTAAAAAAACCTTTGTATCCCCCCCTCCCTCCCTCCCCGTAATGAGTTAGAGGAGTAGTACGTGAAGCCTCACAAAGTTTCACGATGTTTTTGGGCATTTAGGAGAAATTTAGTAGTAATTAGATGATTATTTCAGTTTTTCGTGTGTGTTAGCCAATAAATATTTTGGTAATATAAATTTCGGTTGATTTTTTTAAAAAACAAAACTAAACAGGACCCTCCGTAATGAGTAGGAAAGATGTACGTGAAGCCTCACAAAGTTTTACTATATTTTTGGGGATTTAGGATCCATTTAATAGGAATTAGGTGCTTATTTTAATTTTTCTTATGTGTTAGCCCACGAATATTTTGGTGATATGACTTAAGTTGATTTTTTTGAAAACACTTTATAGGACCCTCGTAATGAGTTGGGGGAGAAATACGTGAAGTCTCACCAAGTTTCACGATATTTTTAGATATATAAGAGTCAATTAATAGGAATTAGGCAATTTACTTAGTTTTTCGTGTTTATTAGCTCATTAATATTTTGGTGATATATCTTTTGGTTTATTTTTTAGAAATATCTTTATAAGACCTTATGTAATGAGTTAGGAGAGCAGTACATAAAGTTTAACCAAGTTTCACGACATTTTTGGACATTTAGGAGTCATTTAATAGAAATTAGACGATTTTCTCATGTTTTTCATGTGTGTTAGCATATGAATATTTTGGTGATATGACTTCTGGTTGTTGTTTTTTTAAAAGACTTAAAAAAACCTCCGTAATGAGTTGGTGGAGCAATACGTGAACCCTCATCAAGTTTCACGATATTTTAGACATTTATGAGCCATTTAATAGGAATTAGATGATTTTTTCAACTTTTGGTATGTGTTTGCCCATGAATATTTTAATGATATGACTTTCGATTAAATTTTTTTAAAAAATATTATAGAAAACTTCGTAATGAGTTTGGGGAGCAGTATGTCGAGCCTCACCAAGTTTCACGATATTTTTGGACATTTAGGAGTTATTTAATGGGAATTTAAGCAATTTTCTCAATTTTTAGTGTGTGGTAGCATATGAATATTATTGTGATTTTGCTTCCAATCGATTATTTTGAAAAATCATTATAGGACCCTCAGTAATAAGTTAGGGGAGAAGTACATGAAGCCTTACCAAATTTCATGACATTTTTGGGCATATAAGAGCTTTTTAAAAGGAATTAGGTATTTTTCACAATTCTCATGTGTGCTAACCTATGAATATTTTGGTGATATGGCTTCCGGGCGATTATTTTAAAAAAATTTAATAAAACTCTCTGTAATGAATTGGGGGACCAGTACATGAACCCTCATCAAGTTTCACGATATTTTTAACATTTAGGAGGCATTTAATAGGAATTAGCTTATTTTCTCAATTTTTTGAATGTCTTAAGACACTCCGTAATGATTTGGGGGAGCAGTACGTGGAGCCTTGCCAAGTTACACAATATTTGTATGCATTTAGAAGCCATTTAATTAAAATTAGGCAAATTTCTCAATTTTAGAATGTGTTAGCTTATTAATGTTATTGTGATTTTGCTTTTAAAGGATATTCTTGCAAAATCTTTATAGGATCCTCAATAATAAGTTGGGAGAGAAGTACGTGAAGTCTCACCAAATTTTACGATATTTTTGGGCATATAGGAACCTTTTAAAAGGAATTAGGCAATCTTCAAAAGTTTTCATGTGTGTTAGCCTATTAATATTTTGGTGATATGTCTTCTGGTCGATTTTAAAAAAAAAACTTTATAGGAACCTAGTTGGATGAACACTACGTGAAGTCTCACCAAGTTTCACGATATTTATGGGTATTTAGGAGTCATTTAATAGGAATTAGGCAATTTTCAATTTTATGTATGTGTTAGTCTATTAATATTTTGGAGATATGTCTTTCGATTGGTTTTTTGAAAAAACTTTATAGGACCCTCCATTATGAGTTGGGAGAACAGTATGTAAAACCTCACCAAGTTTCACGATATTTTTGGGCATTTAGGAGTCATTTAATAATAATCAAGCGATTTTCTCAGTTTTTCGTATATGTTAATCCATGATTTTTTAACGATATGACTTCTGATTGATTTTTCTGAAAAAAAACCTTTATAGGACCCTTTGTAATGAGTGTGGGGAGAAGTATGTGATGCCTCACTAAGTTTCACGATATTTTTGGGTATTAAGGAGCCATTTAATAATAATTAAGAGATTTTTTCACTTTTTCGTGTGTGTTAAGCCATTAATATTTTGGTGATATGATTTTCGATTGTTTTTTTTTTAAAACACGTTGTAGGACCCTCTGTTATGAGTTGGGGGGGCCGTACGTGATGCCTTCCAAGTTTCACGACATTTTTTTGGCATTTAGGAGTCATTTACTAAGAATTAGGTGATTTTCTCAATTTTTCGTATGTGTTAACCCATGAATATTTTGGTGATATGGCTTTCGTGTGTGTTAGACAATGGTTCCACTAAGGTTTCACAAAAAAATGATCGGATGTCATATCATCAAAAAAACTCATAAGCTAACACACAAAAAATTGAGAAAAATGTCTTATTCCTATTAAGTGGCCCTAAATGCTATAAGAAGTTGCGTGGATCATGGCAAGCCTATAGGAATTCTTCTTCAGGTTATTATGTATGGTTCTGTAATATTTTCGAAAAAAATGATCGGATGTCATATTACCAAAAAATTCATGGGCTAACACACATAAAAAGCTGAGAAAATCGCTTTATTCTTGTTGAATGGCCCCTAAATGCTAAAAAAATCGAGTGGATCATGTCGAGCCTATATGAATTCTTCCCCGAGTTATTACGGATGGTTCTGTAAAGGTTTTGCAAAAAAAAAATGACCAGATGTAGTATCATTAAAAAATTTATGGGCACACACACGAAAAGCTGAGAAAATCGTCTTATTCTTATTGAGTGGCCCCTAAATGCTAAAAGAAGTCGCGTGGATCATTATGAACCTATAGGAATTCTTCCCCAGATTATTGCGGATGGTTCTGTAAAGGTTTTGTAAAAAGAAAAATTGACTGAATGTCGTATCATTAAAAAATGGGAAAAGGCTCAAATATACCATCGAACTTTGAGAAAAAAACTCATTTATGCCATCCATTAAAAATTTGGCTAATCTATACCATTGCCGTTTGAAAAAATGTTCATTTATGTTATTATTTTTAACTCCGATTTTGCAAAACCATTCAAACAACTTTTAACACTTTTCTATTGAATTTTTGAATCAAATGTACTCTTTTTGCTTTTTCTTCTTCATTTTTGAATCAAATGTACTCCCATTTTGCTTTTTCTATTCGCCTGAAATTTGGTAGTTTCATCGGTGGAAATGGATTGATGACCAATATTCACCATGTTTTACATGACTAGCATAGTTGATTTTAGTGCTTCAGGGTCAAATTGTATTAACAGGAGCATTTAGTCTTACATAAAATATATTTTAGAGTGAGTTATGATCTCCATAAGAGAGCAGAATAACTCTAGAGATAATCTAAAGAATTACTATACACTAGACTGAATATTCCATAACTTATACCATGGGTACATATTCAATGATCATAATTCAGTTTTTAATTAACAGAAATGGGATAAATCAACGACTTTATGATTCACCAAGTAGGCAGAAATATAACTCAGGCACACAGAAAAGTCAGTAGTGGAAAAAAATGGACAACATTTTGAAGGCCACTAACAACTTGGACAGTTACAAAGAATCCGTTCTTACAAATTGCACAAACATATTTGAGTGATCATAACGGGAAATATGATAAAGAGCTGAATATGATAGCAGTTCAAAGTCATTCAGAGAAATATGGTTTCGTTCTATAAATAGTTGCTCGTTTACCAATTGAAGTTGTCGCAAAATTTTTAGGATATAGCTGACGGCCTTAAATAAACTCACTCCTCAGATCTGAATGTCCAGCATGTTCAACAGAACTAGCTAGCCATGCTGCTACAAGCATAATAGACATTCTCAAGCGTGATTTTCCTGCATGTGCCTTTTGTGGTCCCTCTCAGAATAATCAAGC
The DNA here is from genome assembly GCF_947179165.1 of Solanum dulcamara. Taxonomy (NCBI): domain Eukaryota; kingdom Viridiplantae; phylum Streptophyta; class Magnoliopsida; order Solanales; family Solanaceae; genus Solanum; species Solanum dulcamara. The sequence goes on along the minus strand of NC_077248.1, from coordinate 417,869 downwards.
CTCCCAGGCCTGTTTCTATCATCTGGAAAATACTCATGCCGCTTTCCCTCCATCGGTTTGTCTGAGGGGCTACTTGCCTTTCTCTTCCTACTGTTAGACTTTGGTGACCGATAACCCCTGTCAGCATCATCATATGGTTCCAGTTCCCCTTCTTCGACGTAGTCAAGCTCTTCTCCTCGTGAAGACTTCCACTTTGACCCTTGGGGATGTCCATCCCCAGCCTCATCTTGAAGCTTTGTGTGGTATGTGTTCTCATGCTCCGGCCTATTTGAAGGCTTAGACCAGCTTTCCTTTCTTTCTCGCTTGTTTTTCTCATTCCCAGCTGCCAGTTCTATTCCATCCTCCAATTCTCTCTCAATGAGATCATCATCATCCATAACATCAGTTTTCTTGGTAACATCCCCTTGAGACTTCCTGCGTTTCTCCAATGCTGCCTTGACCTTGTTCTCAACAGCTGCTTTGACCTTGTCTTTATCTATCTTTCTAACTTCTTGTGGTGACTGGCCAACTGCAGAATCCATGTTCTCCAGGGCTCTACCATGGTACTTTTCCTTTGATTCCCCTTTATGCCTTGGTTCAGCTTTCCTAGTGTTCCCTTCCTGATCATCTTCAGTGTTGCTCTCAGAACCATACCTTGATCTACTTTGTACCTCTGCTGTACTACCCTGATAAGACACCTGCTCTCTTTCATGCGTCTGTCTATCATTCATCTCACCATCTCCAATACCGTCTGAAAAGTTGTGTTCAGCACTTCCATAGTCATTAGTGCTATTTTGAGCTGTCCTTGTAAGCACACTGTGATTATCAGCATATGGTTGATCAGGAATTTCCCTAGAGGATGCAGGATTGGAGGTTCCTGCATTTGTAGTGGCACCTCCACCCAGGGAGTTGCTGTTATTTGCAGCATGCTCTTCTTGTGCAGCTGAAGATTTTCCAGCAGGCCTTTGATTTCCACCAGCACTTCCTTCTGCTTCACTAGCCTGAGGTGGTACTCTATTTTGTTCATACAATTCTAGCATTTGGTTGCTCACTTCTGCAAGGGTACAGAATACAAGTGAGATAGAGGAGCTATTGCATTATTGTTTGTACTCCAACACTACTGCCCAATCAAAATTTAGTCCTCTATTATAAAGAAAAATAATCAAAAAGGTTCACTTCAGAACATTTCCATGTACTGATGTGGCAAATCCTAGAAAGTAAACCAGACTGGGTTCATCCAATACCACAAATTTCATAAAGTATACATATCCAAGGCAAGACACCAACCCTCCAGTTGGCGTGGGGTGACATCAAACTCCTGCCACCAAACCTTCTCGCCATCAGATGGGAGCTTTACTTTGAGAAACTTGGCTGCAAGGAAAATGGCACCTGCTGCAATGTGATGGGGCTTAAATTGCAAGCATAAGGACGTCCGAAGCCTGCACGCGGCTCTCCCACGTCAACTAGAGATAATTGTGACCAGCAATTGGTACCATACAAAAATTATATAGAAGAAAAATACATTACCCATCATTCACAAAGTTCCATGCAACTTGAGCTAGGGCATTTTGAGCAACCTTGAATTTCTTTATTGCCTCGACAAGGGGTTTATATGGATGATGTACATTAAGATCAAAAGCAAGAGTTGCAAGAACAACCCTCTCTCCGGACAAAATTAGTTCTTTTTGTTGTTCGTATACTTCCTGCATAACGTTGCAAAAGTTTCAAACTCTTTTAATATGTAATACTAAAACCCTGGAAATGATTCAAGGTACCAGGGGAACCATGTTAACTCCAAACTGAACAACCGGTAACTGACCGTACAAGCAAAATCTTTCAGATATATGCATGATGAAGCAAATTATAAGGGCGAAAAATTCAATAGAGGACCTAAAATTAGAAAATGGAATTAATAGGTACGTACAGAGCACAACCACCAGGCCAATGGGCAATACCTTTTGCTTGATCCTCTGAATAGCTGCAGGATCCTTTTTATGAATGATCTCATAAGAAACAAGTATAACATCTTTCAGGGGACGAGGAGTTTCTTCAACCTTTCCTGCTAGGAACATGCATACTGTGGCAACGGTCTGCAAAAGGTATGGAAGGTGGGCAGAAATTAGTTAGTTCTAACTACCGCAAACTTTAGCTAGTTAGTACAATTGCCTGTGAAGATGTCCATTATTTTCCTTTTCTTATAACTGACAAGTGGAAGTTCATTATTTACTAGTAATACAAATTTTCCTTCCCTAGCTAGTACGAAATTATCACTTTAAATACCAGTCAACCAACAAATATTCATGAAAATGCACTCTAAATGACTGGCAAACTCCTTCCAGAGGGGAAAAAAATGCCCAGTGGCATACTAGACATATGATTAGATGGGACTACGATTTTTTCCCTTGTCCAGTTGCATACTAGACAAAAATTATTCAGGCACTGCAACTACACCATTATTTTAGGTTGAACAAAACAAAAGAATTCCAACTAAAATATGCGACTGCATTAGCTTTCAGGAAAGATTCCAACTAATGTCTTGCCACGTCTTGGCACTACCAGTTGGGGCAGTAAACAATCTAGGGATTCTTCACGAGAAAGAAGCTTGAGAAGACCACTGGGAAAACTAACCAACCCGAGCACAGCAAAATACATCTAGGGGATTTCACTAGAGAGAATAAAACTAATAACAAATAGAACACAAAGGTCAAGGAAAATTTGAGAATCTTTTCACTAACAGTTAGTCAAAGTTCCATTTTTCCTCTGAAACAACCATAAACAAGACCAACCAACTAAAGACGCTGCAACCAGCTATAGAGTTAAGATGACATATTTTCCTCCACTCTTCCTTTCCTTCCCTTTCCGATTTTCTTATTGCTACGAAAATTTCTTGAATTGTTGCCCATCATTCTACAATCCTTCAATTAAGGTATGATTATTATAGTTTTCTTAGTACCATAAAGAAGCAAGACATCTAACTGAAATAGTTCTTCACAGACTTCACAAATTTAAAAAAGTTGCATCATTTTGAGCTGCTTCTCTTCTTTTTTTTTTTGAGAAGGTAACATTTGTGTATATTCATTGAACCAGTACATGGGTTGCACTGAAAACCATATTTACAGCTTGTCCAAAAGTAAGAAAACTGAATCTGAATCCTAACAGGAACCTAGGATATCCATAGTGGATTCATTTTGAACTGCTTCTCCCTACGACATAATTGGAAATCTGCGCTTACTACTCATGAGGAAATGCTTATAGGTATGATGATCTAGGGTCCGACTATATTTTTGGTAGGTAATGCAAATTTGATCTAGTCAAATGAAAGGTATCTATCTTGAGAATCAAAAGCCGGTGCCCCTCTATGTTGGACACTACTTCATGCTGAATGCTTGATGGTTGCTCCTTTGAAGCTCAACAAACTAGTTCATTACTAATGTCCATGTACAGTGGAAATGAGAACGATGAGATGGATGTATGAGTATACACATACTAGGAGAGATAAGCTTAGAAATGAAGATATCCTGGACAAGGTGGAAGTGACCTCGGTGGAGGACAAAATACAGGAGGGGAGGTAGAGATGGTTCAAGCATGTGAAGAGAAGATGCATGAATACCCTAGTGTGGAGGTGTGAGAGGCTGGCCATGGATGATTTCATGTGAGGTAAGGGCAGGCAGAAGAAGTATTGGAGAGAGGTGATTAGACAAGACATGACGCAATTTCATCTTACCAAGGACATGACGTTGGATAGGAGATTATGAAGGGCACAGATTAGGGTAGAAGGTTAGTTGGTCGTTGAGTGTAGTCTCGCTTCCTTCCCTACTAGTAGTCATAGTATTACTCTTGTAGGCTCTTGTTCCTTCGATTTTTGTTACTATTCACCGTTCCTTGTAATTAGTTTATCGTATTATTTGTTGAAATTGGTAACTTTGTATATTTCTATAAATGATCAAGATCAATCAGTACATTGGTTATACTGACACCATATTTACATCAAAAGACAAATAAATTGGAGCTATTCTAGTCTTCTAGAGGGAGACGAATACATCTAGAATTTCAACAGTTTCTACCGAGTGAGACTGTCTACACCAATAACAAAAGAACAAAATCCAATTCATCTTAATCTGTTGGACAGAATTGGCTCCTATTTTCAAACATCTGGAATTCCTCTCCTTCCATATTGTCCACCATATACAAGTTGGATCCATTCCCCATCTTCATGTCTCTCACCTCCAATCCTGCATCTTCCCAACCTGCTAGAGTTTCAGAAACCTTTCCGGGCATTATCCATGTGATGTGATACCTCTAAGTACCAGGAACATCCTCCAAACTTGTTTATCGTATTATTTTGTTGTAGTTATTGTTCATTTTGTAGTATGATTTGTCATGCCTTGTGAAGTATTTAATCTAGGTTTCTTCACTCATGTTATTTTCTTGAGCCGAGGGTCAACCGGAAACAACATCTCCACCTCCCAAGGTAGGGGTAAGGTCTTCTTACACACTACCTCCCCAAACCCCATTTGTGTGATTACACTAAGTATGTTGTCGTCATTGTTGTTGTTACTAAGTTGTGTTTAAGAATGCTAATAACTAGGTAAGATAAAAATACAAGTGCACCCTTTTTTCCTTTTTTAAGTTAACCCTTGTTTCTCTTAAATTTTATTTAAAATGCAAAGTAGGATAGCTAATAAGAACATATACTCTCTTTTTTGACAAGTAGTTGATAAGAACATATACGACACTTGATCTAAGCCAAAAGGCAAAGAAGGTACTAACAAAAACATAAGGTAAGATGAATATATAAATTTCCCTGTGCGGAAAAGCTTACTATTTAAGTGGAGAAGGGATGGGGGGCGAACCCAATTACGGCGTGGTTTCGAACAATGCACCACTGGCACTAAGCAACTTCTCGATTATCAAAAAAATAGTAATAAATACATATTTCTATTTGCAAACCAATCAGAGACTATGCAGCTTCCATTTTTTTTCGTGCAATTTAATCAACCAAACCCAACTAGAAGCATTGATTGTTTTAGCCAATGGATGCCATGTCGTGAGACTTTGTAAGTTTAGGCACCAAAAGATCATTTGCTCATCCATGCGTTGTATTACATAGTGTCAGGCATGATTATTCACGATGTAATATTAAAATATATGTTATGCAGTCACTCTTTCATCTAAAAAATGTATAAAATAAGGTCAAGCAACTATAGATGCAATAGATGGTAAAACTGAAACAGAAAGTTACTTACCCTCCTATCATTCCTTGAATGAGATTGCCGGAGAAAGAATCGATGACAAAATATTATTGCAGTGGCAATTGTTACCTGAGGCCTGCAAGCACCGGACAATTGAACCATGTATGATAATGGTTAATTCATATTTAACGGAAATAAGGTATGATGCTGCATTTATGATAAGTCTGAAAAAGACTCAAAAATGGGAGTTCTTATAAGAAGAACTGCCAATACTATAAACTTTTGTATAATAATCCAATTATCTTATCTAATATAATAAAATAAAGTATATCAGCAGAGGAACAGGATGAGACTTGAAGTCACTGAAGAAAATTCAGTTTCAAAATTTCTTTATAGTCCCATTTTGAAATATGTGCAATAGAAGTAACTCATAAGCATGAAAAAAGTGAGTGTTCATCTAAACCTCCAAACTATATCATGGTATGTGTGGTGTGCAGCCTAGGATTCCACTCTTAGAGCAAACAATCGAAGAAGACGCCAAATGGTAGATTGTGTCTAGCATTGAAATCTACCTCAGGACCCACTAGAGTAAACAAAATCCTACCACAATTTCCCTACAGTTACAAAATGGAAATAATGTTGCCTGGGGGGCTCTAGCTAGTGCAAAGTGCAACACGTGAGGTGTGGTTTAAGTGCACGTCATTGCATTGAACCCTTTCATAGACGAAAACCTGGTATTTAAGTGAAGAGTAGAGGAGCAAGACCATTATTCAGAGAGATCATAACCATCCATACTAGCCCTGGGGAATTTCTCGGTTTTCAACAAAGCTAATAATGATGCAGCAAAGCCTGGAAAATGAATTGACCGTAGGTCATGCAGAAGCACAAGAATGAGTGTTTTAACAGTGAAATAAACCCAGTTTCATTGTGTTTCTTTTACAAAACACAAACTACAACTCAGGTTGACCAATTTCCCAATAGCACCTCTTTTGCCTAAGGGCATCTTCTATACTACTTGTATGAGGGGCTTCCAGCATAATCCTAAGTTCCTGACTACTGAGTTGTTAAAAACTATTGCATAGTAACTTGAGATAGTTCCCAAGCTCTTCGGACTATTTTTTTTCTCCTTCCAACAAGAGATGATTAGGTTAACCTACATGCACCATTTCATAGCACTACGTTCTGTCTTTCTTTTATAATTTCCCAATAGCACCTCTTTCGCCTAAGGGCATCTTCTATACTACTTGTATGAGGGACTTCCAGCATAATCCTAAGATCCAGACTACTGAGTTGTTAAAAGCTATTGCATAGTCATTTGAGATAGTTCCCATGTTCTTTGGACTATTTTTTTTCTCCTTCCAACAAGAGATGATTAGTTTAACCTACATGCACTATTTCATAGCACTATGTTCTGTCTTTCTTTTATAATTTAAAAAAAAAGTCGGGATTCAATCAAGACCACACCCAGCAGACTTTCTGAAGAACACAGAAAACCATTTTTTCACGTCAAGATAAAGCTCTAATCATGATCTGAGCTAGACCTAAAAACTGAATAGGGAAATCTATGCATACAGAGCTTTTGGAGAGTTAGAACTTTTTCTACTAGTTTTTTTTTTGAAACTGGTAATGTTGTATTCCGACAAGTTGAAGTTGAATGATAGACTGTTATTCTAGGACTATTCAATCAAGATATCATAGAGCTTACGAAAGAACATGGAACTCAAAACCGGTTATGCTTTGGACCAAGGAAAGGGCATGTTTGATCTCATCTTGAAACTCTCCTTAAAAATAGCTAAAGTACCCCAGATGACTGTTGACTGATTGCCCTTCTCAGGAAAAGAATTGAGAAATAAGATCCTGTTGTAGATTGCAGCAGTCATAATACATTGTGTGAGCAACAAGTAGGTATGGCAAGGCCCCAAGGAAAATAAACTCAACAGGTAGGATGGAATGTTCTTCAACAATTCAGCTGGTTCAAGAAAAGTTACGTGAAAAAGCAGTATGGAAGGGCAATACTACTACCTTGGTTACAATTTATGTAAAACCAGTATTTTTATATGCCCTAGAACTAACTAGATCATATGCAGATACGTGTAGCTTTCTTTCCTTTCTTTTTTTTTTGGAGGATGACAGGAGAAAGTATAGGTCAAGTTGGAAGCAAGATCAGTGTCAGTATCTGGGCTTGTAAAAGCAAGTAGATATAGTGATGTAACAAGGTCAAAGTATTCACCAACTACTGTACTATTGTAATAGGCTCAGTCAAGAGGTGTTTAAACTAAAGAACTCAGCTGGGCCCTTCACTTCACTTAAATGGCACTTTAATGGGGACACTCAAAGGACTAAGGTGTGCACCTCATCACCCATGTACTTTTTGTGACTCTACTTTAAAGAAGAGAATAAAAGACAATAAATATTGGCAAGGTGACACACTAATCTTAAAGGAAACTTCATTAATGTTATCTTACTGATATGGAATAGGGATAGAAATTTACTATTAAGAATAGTTACTAAAATCCTTTTTATCTAATAGTTACTAACATCTTTTAAAATCTTCATGAGAATCAAGAAAAGAAGAGAAGAATTCTGTAAATGGTTTGCTTGATTATTCCCATAAGTTATTGGAATTAAAATAACCTTTGCAAGACATACAAAATAGGGAAAGAACATAAAGATAATAATTACACTACTACAAAACTTCATAATTATAAGGATATGAAAATCTTTTCATATTTACATGGTATGGGTTTTGGGGGCATTTTAACACTCTCCCTCAAGCTGTGGAGTGTACATATTGTAAGCTCCTAGCTTGCCACAAATATAGTCATGACTAATTTTGTGAGAACATATGATAAAGTCTAACATATCCACAAGATGGGTGTTGAAGAGATCTGGATGCTAAGATGAATGTACAGTCATACTAGATTAGACAAGATTAAAAATGACCAAACTCGCTAGAAGTGCAGGTAGCACGCAGTGAGGATATGAGAAATACAAATAAGGAAATAACCTTTACAAGAAATACAAATAAGGAAAGAAAATAAAGGCAAAAGTTACATTCCTACAAAATCTCCTAATTATCTAATTAGGGGGATATGAGTATCTTTCCATATTAACATAGTACACTTTTTTTTGACATATTTAACAATATTGCATTGTTGCACCTAAATGAAAATTATTGACCCTTATTGACATGATTTTCATTTCACATACTTCACTTAACTGTAATTTTTCCAATTCATTTGTATAGAAAATTGTTGCTTGCGTTAAAAGTTACTTTTTCTTCCATTACATATTTATTTTGATTCTTTTAGTTACGCCTTAAAAACCCCTACAAGAAAGCCATATCACACTTTCTATAATGTGTTGGACTAACGACTATGGTCTATTAAAAATAAACAATAACTATATTCAGCAAATATTTAAGATAAGAAGAGGATAAGAGGGGCATCACAGAAAGGATCAAATGCACTGCTCATACTAAAGAGACATCTAATGTAGATTCACAGATGTTGCTGCATGGACCTTAGAAACTCCTCTCTCAAACCAGAGGACCTACTCAGTTTTACAAGTTGGAACTAGGAAGGCAGCTTTCTCCACAAGTTTCCCCAATTTGGTATGTTACAAGACAAAATGCAAATCCAACAATAAAAGCAGAACAACTACCTGATTCAACCAGCCAATTTCAACACAACCTAGAGTAACCTTAAGAGTGACAGCGCAATAATAAGGCAGAACTGTAATGCAGATTATATCAAGAGCCCGGTTGGCTGAGCTGAATTCAAGTAACTTTTAAGCACGAAGTGTTAAAAATAATTATTCAAGCGTTGGAACCGGTTTTATAAATAAGCAGTGACATGTTCCGATAAAAGTGCTGCAAATTAAAATAAGCTGTTGATATGCTTGGTAAAACATCCTTATATCTGTTAACACAATTTAGGAGCTGATTACAACAAGATCTTTATTTCTAAATGGATTCAAATACAAATTAATTTATGTCTCAATCCACTTTTAGTTCTAAACTGATTAAATAAGACTATTTTTTTGAAATATAGAAAATTTATTTGCAAAACTTTTTTGTACTTCCACTATAGTATTATTTTGTTGCAGATGCTGTTCCTTTTTTCAGAATGCTTTGTCGTGCTATCTTTAGTATTTAGTCGTGGTTTCTTCACTTTTGTTACTTCTTTTCCCAAACTGCTTTGTTGTGTTTTTACCTGAGCTGAGGGTCTATCGGAAACAACCTCTCAATCTCCCAAGGTAGGGGTAAGGTCTGCAACATGCTACCCTCCCTAAACCCCAGTTGTGGTATTACATTGGGTCTGTTGTTGTAACTTTTTTTTTTGAAATTGAAAATTTTTTGTGGATAAGGGTATGTTCTTGTAACTTTTTGAAGAAGATATAATAATAAATAATCTGTTTTTAAAGTGGAACTATAGATGCTTGACAGATTGTTTAGGAAAAGTTGAAGGATCTTGTAACCATAGAATTATTATCTAATCGTCGATGAATTAATTATCTCCAAACGACACTCTCATTAACAGAACACACATAAATAATCCCTTTTTGTTGTAATATTTTCTATGCATCTTCTTGATGTCATTTAACGAAATTCCCTTCATCAAAAAAAGCACATATAAATCATTTCTAGAAGAAAACCTATTTGGCATCTAGGTAGCCAAGCACATTGTAGAGTAAAGGGAAGCAAAGCCTTGCTTTGCATAATAGACAATATGCAAACAGAATAAGGTACCCAAAAAAAGCTCCCAATAACCTGCTTCCTTCTTCATCTTTGCCAAGTTTTATCCAGATTATTGCCAAAATTCAGAGATCAGAAATTGCAGAGATGGAAGGCAAAGATGAAAGGCAAAGGTGGAAAACTAGCGGAGGAAAGAAACAATAGAGTAACAGCTTCTTGGTCTGAAGGGTACTTCAGGAATCAAAAGAAGTGTCAGGGATACGAAAGTAAAATAGTTGGTCAAACCAAAATAGTTTTTAAGCTGAAAAGCCATAAGTAATTGGACAATTCATATCTTTTGCTTGTTTAGGTTTAAAAGCACATTTAAGTTTAACAAACACCAAAATAAGCTAAAAGGTACTTAAAAACTATTTTATCTGCTTTTAAGCACCACCCAAAACACCCTACAAGTCATCCTTATCAACAAACAAAAGAAGTATAGATTGTACCAAGGCATGCGTTAGCAATTCTTTCGGTGCGTAAAAATAGGTTTGCGCCTTCTGAGAGAAAAGACTAAAAACAATCACGAAATAACACAATAAAGGCATCCAACTCAAAAATAAGGACTTACACTTTAAGCCGCATGCCCAAATCTTGTAGGAAGGTACAATATGACTTGCGTAGATAAGTCTCTTTCTTCAAATCTATACCATTGAGTCGCGATGGGGAATTCTCTTCAATTTCCTTCCTGGAGAGATACCAACGACCACCATTCTCATCTGGCCTTTCTTGAGAAGCCCTAAAACTGCCACCTTCATAAGCTTCATGATGTGTCGAGGGGTCACCGGTCATCAGACCAGCCATCGGTACCTCTTCAATCCCCACGGAAGCTATCAATGAATTATGAAATGGTCTCTATGCACAACAGCAGTTATTTAGATGACCTTCAGCGAGCAACATCCTATAAATAAATGAGACAGGAACACACAGGATTTGAACAGGAAAAATAACCACAGAGAGGCAGTCAAAACCTAAAATGAGAAGTGTGTCAAATTCACAAGAAGCAAGTGACTTCAATCTATATATTAGCATATGTCAAAGTATTTAACAAACAAATAGAAGCACCAATTTAAATTTTTAAGCTTATATTAACTATTTCTTTGAAGAGGCATTTATATAACTCCCTCTCTAGAAGGAGGGGAGAATGCCATATCACAACATAAAGCTTCTGCTGAGAGAAGTGCAATGGTATGCAACACATCTTTTCTGACAAACAATAGGCATCTGGTACTTTCCAATGGCATTAATAAGTCTGAGCATTCAACTTTCACACTTTCAAATCAATGATTCTAACCAACAAGATTTTAACAAACATATAAATAAGCCAGAACATGTTATTCATGAGACAAAGATGTTGTTTCTTCCTAACTGCAACAGATTTTAGGGGATAAAAAATCATCATATCATTTAAAACTCCATACGGTAGAAGGCATGAATTGAGCAAAGAACAAAGTTGATGCCGCCACCAATCAGTTCGTAGAAGACTATGAGTTGAAACCATTTAGAAGTTTGGGCAAAACAGATAAAGATTTTTCTTACCAAAGACCCTCTACACAAGCTAGAAAAGTCCACTGGAACAGTTCATATAAGTCGAGAAGAAAATGCAAACAAGAAAGTAAATACATGCATTAAGCAAGAAACCCTCAACTTACTCTCCTATGGATTTTATACCCTTACAAAATTCTTAAGAAATTCTATAACCTTGATAAAAAGTAGAATTCACCAAAATAGTCAGAATTTACAAGCTCAAAAATCACCAAAAAATCAAATTTTTTAAGTTGGAAGAAACATACATGTAGCTGAGTTGCTTTTCAAGGTAGGTAAGTCAATTTGAATGTAAAATTTGTTCATCTCTTATGCTCAAAACAATAGGGCGGCTCAACCCTAAATCCACTAAAGCAGTGGATTTATCCCCAAAAACCTCAAAATTACAAATCCCCTAAAGAACGAAAAAGCCCCAAATTCAGTTCAAGAACAAACACACACACATATATATACATCCGAAGATGCCAAATCGCACAGAAAAGGAATAAATTCGATTAAATGAAGAAACACAACTCGAGATCAAACCAAAAGCAGAGCAAGAAAGCACCGTCAATCCAAAAGATGGAGGAGATAAACAAGAGACAAACCAAACAAATCGGCTATGTAAAATGTTAATTAAGCAATACCAGAATGTGTAGCTGCGGTTTGAAGGACGAGAAAATAACCTTTATAATTATCTCCTTAAACCTAAGTTCTCAGCTTGTACTATACAAGATAGGATTACAAGACGAAGAAACAGAAGGAAACAAGAAATAGAGATAACAATAAACCTGCTCGCTTCGAGTAACTGAGGAGATATTCTACTTCATCGCCGGCGAGATTTGAAGGCGAGAAACGGCGCCGATGATGGCAATTTAGGGAATTGAAGATAGGGGAGGGTTTGCGAGACCAGAGAAGAGTGAAATAATCCTAGTGAGGAAAAAAAGGGGCTTTACTGCAAATTGGGGAAAATCTGTTGATTTTATTAGATTTTCCGGTTCACTTAAACCGTCCGGTTTTTCGTCTAAAGAGTAGTAAATTAATCTCCGGTTCGCTTAACTTTTCCATTTTTTGCTAATAATTGCAATGTAGGCTCTTTTGCGTGGTATATTAGTTAAAGTTAAAAAATAATCATTTTCAAAGTTTTCAAAGAGGAGGAGAAATTTCCATGTATATCTATGAATAAAAAAAAGCACAATAACATGAGTTGTATAATTCATAACAACATAAAAATGACTATGTTATAAATTTATGAGATCATAAATACGAATTATAAGAAAATATCTTTAGCAAAAAAAAATTAGATTGTTAAAAATCCAAATCTGATATGTATCATCACTAATCGTTAAATATTAATAACTGATAGAAATGTTATCAGATTAATTATGCAAGGAAATAGCTCAATATATACATATCATAGGCCAACTTAGTTACTTATCTTGTGAATGTATATTGCTTTGTGTGTCATTACTTTTAATTCCTGGAATTAGCAAATGTGTATAGGTTTATTGCTTTATAGATAGGGTGTGGAACGTCAATATTCACTTAATTTGTATTGAACAATTTTGGTGAAATAGAATTAATAGTTTAACCCCCCACCCCAGCCAAAAAAAGTAGTTACCCCTTTAGGAATAGCAAAAAAAAAATACAAATTGTTGTTCTTTCTTTTAGTAATTAAAACTTTTCTTCGTTAATTATTATTTAAGAACTAAAGATCTTAACAAATCTTGGTTATATGATGATTTTAGTGCTTCTTTCATGCTTGAAAGATTGATTGATTTTATTGCTTAATTTTCATATATTTGTTGTATCTTTTGTGCAATGTATAACTAATAAAGAAAATTATGGAAAGGGACAATAATTTGATCAAAGGTTGAGCAAAGAACGTCAAACGCCACGAAAATTAGAAGTTAAACCACAATTATTATTTCTTATAAATAAATTATGTACATGTCTCCACTTCTAACACATTATCAGAGGCAATTTACAAATAATTTAAATTCATACAATTTTTGAAAAAAAATTATAACATTAAAGTGTAATTTCAAGCGCTTTAAAATGTTTGTCGATTGAACTCTCATCAGCAAAATTGTGAATGTATTTACCAACATCACAAATTGCAAACAACAAATGTTGCTGCAACAATTAATCTAAAGTATTTTAATGTAAACGAAATAAAAACAAGTCATGTTTTTTGAGTTTTTGGATTATTACTATGCAACCTACAAAGTGTGCTATTACCAAACTTTTATGCAAAGGGACTTTGACACTTTTCATTTTCACTACACAAATATTACTATTTTGAACACACATATACTTCAATCTTTACAATTAAGCTAAGTTGGAGGAAGATTCACACAATACTTATTATTACTCAAATTTATCGCGATAACTATAAGAATTTAACGTGGTTTGATAAAAGATAATTACTTATCGTTCATACAATTTATTGAAATTGGTTAACGAGAAGGATGGAAACGAGATTCTAACTGTTTTACCGTTTTTTCAAAATAGAGAATTGGTAAAAGAGACAAAACTCCCCAGACTGGTGGGAAAAAAAACAAACAAAAAAAAAAGAAAAAAAAAACAGACAGAGAAGAAGGGGGGGCCTTTGTCTCTCAATAACTTTCCAGTAAAAGGAATTTTTGTTTCTCTCTGTCTCTCTCACGCTCAGCCGTTGTTATTCGTCTCCCTGAATGCCTCACCAGTATTCAGGGTAATTTTTTTTCATTATTAATCTCAGTTTTCGTAAAGAATTTGATAAGAAATCTGTTTAGATTGTAAATTTTCTTGATTTTTATGCAAAGATTGTGACTTGTTGTTGTATCATTGTCATGTAACATGTTTATTACTCTCTGGGTGATCCAGGATTTTTAAGTTTATGAGTTATGGATTGAATTCTTTTTTTGCTTAACGAGTTTTGGACAAATTGTTTATACAAATTCATAGGATCTATGCTAGAGTTTTTGAATTTTGTTGAACGTGTAGCTTCAATTATAGATCCACCATCGTGGAGAGGGTGGAATAGATGGAAGTTTTCTAAATGTTTGAATTTTATTCAGAATTTTTTAGATACAAATGTTATCGAATTCACATAGATGAAACTAAGATACTTTGACTATCGTGCTTCAAATTAATGTGTTATTCTTTTTGGCACATTAATAAAATTAGTGTTGTAATTGTTTTTTTTGTAGTCAATTGTGGCGACTATTAAGCGGAGGAGCGAGGGAACCAACAGGATGGTATGTCAAATTCTATACATTTCAATTTCTGAACCATATTGCCTATTTTTCTGTATATATGTTTGTTCTCAGTATATAATTCGCGAGAAATTTCACAGGGTTCAGAGATAGCAATGTGGTTATTTGACTTTTGCAGCCTCCTTTACGCGAATTTGATGTAAGTCTTTTTTTCATTTTCTATCAAGAATTCACTGTCAAAAATATATGTAGTGGTGTTGTGAGATTGTCAATTGCAGAAAGAAGCTCTTTTTTTTGAAATGAAGGATCCTGAAAATGCTGCATTTGTTTTGTATAGTGGGGCTTATATTGTAATGGTTTCTGGATTTGCTTAATACAGTAAGACCTCTCGATAATATAGTCATCCTCTATAACAACATTTCACTATAACGGCCAAGTTTTCTTTGGAACCGATTTTCATGATATGTTATACATATGTCCAGACAAATGTCATTGTTATAGAGAGGTTTAACAGTATAGACTTGTTGTTTCATTTTCCAGACAATGTGAAGGATGTTCTACCCAAGGAAGACTAATTCTCTAAGGATTCACACATTAAAGAAGCTCCCTTTAGCATGCACTTTTATTGTTGCTGTTGTTTTTACTTGAATGAGATTCAACAAGATGGCTGTAGCTATCAATCCCCAAAATCATGGGTTCAAGCAATTCGTTCGACCTCCAAGGTGTAAGATTCCATCGTTCTCTCAGCTTGATTACAACAACATTTTTGAATCAAGCCAAACGAGCCTTACACATTCTCTACATCATGTTCCCTTTGAGTTCTCCAACATCCAAAAGAGTTTTTCCACACCGTGTTTATCCCTCTCCACGAGAACGGAAGAAGATATTGACAGTAATCCAAGAGTTGAAATCATTGGTGGCCATCGCACTCCTAAAGTGCACGCTTTAGTTGTTGAGGTTGCTATTGCTATGGCTTCTGGAGTCAAACCTGAGTTACTGGCAAGTGGCCTAGGTGGTGCTTACCTTTTTCGGGCGACTAATGGTAATGCAATAGCAGTGGCAAAACCTGCAGATGAGGAACCTCTAGCTTTGAATAATCCGAAAGGATTTGCAGGTAGGATGCTAGGCCAACCGGGCATGAAACGTTCCATCAAGATAGGTGAAACTAGTGTCCGGGAATCTGCTGCCTATCTTCTTGATCATGATGGATTTTCTGGTGTTCCTCCAACAACATTAGTCAAATTTTCTCATGTTACCTTTAATATAAACGATTCACAATCGATCTCTGCTTCAACTTATAAAATTGCCTCGCTTCAACGGTATATGGAGCATGATTATGATGCAGGAGACTTGGGCGCGTCTGGCTTTTCAGTGGCTTCAATTCATCGTATTGGGATTTTGGATATACGTCTTCTCAATCTCGACAGGCATGCTGGAAATATCCTGGTGAAGCACGGGAAAGAAAGCTATGCTGTTGATTCTGCTGAACTTGTACCGATAGATCATGGACTTTGCTTGCCAGAATCACTTGATGATCCATACTTTGAATGGCTGCATTGGCCTCAAGCTTCCATTCCATTTTCGGAGTCTGAAATGGAGTATATATGTGGTCTTGATCCTTTTAAGGATGCAGATTTACTGAGAAATGAACTTCCTTCTATCAGGGAATCATCCATTCGGGTTCTTGTGGTGTGCACCATTCTTTTGAAACAAGCTGCAACTTCAGGGCTTTGTCTGGCTCAAATCGGAGAAATGATGACTCGACAATGTTATGGAGGACAGGAAGAATGGAGTGCATTAGAAAAGATATGTTTCAGTGCCAAGGTCAACATGGAGAGTAAAATAAAAGAGGATGATCAAAGTATCGGTGAAGAGAGAGAAAAAAATGTTGGAGTTTTTCAGTTTGATTATGAAGATGGAGATGACTCAAATCAAGAAGATGAGGAAGCTGATGAAATCTTGCAAGGCGCTGCAATAACAGCTAAGCGACCAAAAATTCCAAGATTTTCGTCTGTTAGGTCTATGAGTAGAATAGTTAATCCATCAGTGTTTAATTATGAAGAAGAATGTGATTACCTAAACAACAATTCTCGCGATTCAGATACCTCAATAGATGATGATGGTGGTAAGGAGGACAATATCAACGATGGTGATAGTCAGAAAACTAGTGCCATGTTGAGGAGCATGAGCTTTGGTACAAAAAATTACAAGAATGATGGTGAAGGGATTTCTTTTGGTGAAATGAGTAGTGAACAATGGAGCTTGTTCTTAGAGGTTTTTGAGAAGCTTTTGCCCGAGGCATTTGAGGGTAAAAACTGCATGTGTTTGTCAAAGCAAAGATTGGGATCTTCTTGTGAATTCTGAAGAGAAGTTTGGTTTATGAGAAGAATTCCATATGTATTACAACAAGTGTAAATTACCAGCCAAAGTACTCAAAGGTAAAATGTAGATAGATCTTTAGCATGAATGGCAAAGAGATGGGCAAATTTGCCATCCTTTCCACACCCTTTATTGAGAAGATTAGTCCTCTTGTTTTTACTACTACTCTGCAGGAGTTGATATATCTCTCTTGTTACATTTTTATTGTTTAAAATGCCAACCCCAAATAGTTTGGGAGTGAGGCATAATTATTGTTATGTATTCATCATTTAAAATACAAAGACCAGAGAATTCTATGTTGTTTGAGACAATTTGATTATATGTTGTTGAAATTGTAAATTGTGTTGTACTACAGTTTCAAATAAATTTGATCCCATAAAACAAGCAAGTTTGTTATATGGGTTCAACTGTGTATGCAATATGCATCCATTACATACAATTTCATCTGACTTTTAAGTATATATTGAAGAAGATTTCCTCTCACCATCTTAGTCTTGGCGGACACAATTATCCGGTACTTACACTAATAGCAAATGTCAAGTCCTTGTGGAATAGTTGAAACTACACAAGCTAAATCAAACACCAACATAATAAATGGAAAAAAAGTGTATTTGGAAAGATTAGTCACTAATAGCAAATGTCAAGTCCTTGTGGAATAGTTGAAACTACACAAGCTAACTCAAACACCAACATAATAAATGGAAAAAAAGTGTATTTGGAAAGATTAGTCACGAAGAATGTCTGTCTTTGATTCATATATCCATTTGATAATACATAAAGACAAATGAAAGATTTATCTTTGTGGTGAACCATTAGATCATGATACCTGAAAGAACATGCTTTTCACAAGTACAACTGAGACATAGGAAGAACAAACTGTCATTCAGTACTGAAGAAGTAAAGATCACAAATGACAGACTTGGAAGATCTTAGGAACAAAAAGGCTTATTATACATTTCTTGGTTGTGTTTTTCCCTCCTTGTGTTTATGCAAACACAAGAAGCGATGATACATAACAGTGCCAATGCAAGTCATCACAGGCCTGTCACCTCTGTGACTTTGACCTAAAAATGCATTGCCGCACTGAATCTTTATAGAAATATTTACAAGAATACAACAATAACAAACATTCATTCAAGTGAGAGAGATGCCCTTTTGGCATTGCTCTCTCTCTCTCTCTCTCTCTCTCTCTCTCTCTCTCTGCAAACTCCTCAAGTTTTGTTCCTTTGCCCAGATGGAATGACGTGGAACTTGTTTTCACAATACTGGAGGCAAGTTTTGTTACGAAAAAATAATTCCCCATTGTCCTGCTGCTACAGAAGTAGTACAAGTAATAACAGCGGGAAAGCCCAGAATTTTGATGAAAGAATCCCTTCAGAAGCTGCAAATGCATGTCAATGCATCAATTTAACTATTACTAAGACAAGTGAGGCAAATACAAGTATGATTCTCCTAGAGGACAAAAAGCACCAGCTGACTAAAGCGAATATCTTCAAAATCCGAACTGAATGAACAATCTATAATTAGAGGAGGAAATACGCATGCTTCAAGTCCCCCCTCTTCTTCGGGGACCAGAAGAAAGGTGGGAAAAAAGTTGATGAGATGAACTAACGTGCAAGTTTATCAGATTCCCTGTTTAAAGCAGACAACATTCTCAAGAAAGTACTCACATGAAGATGGCAAGGGTGAAGCTGACGTAAATCTGTCAGGAGGCTGTGCAACAGAATTACTCCTTGGCGGAGGATGAACATGAGCATATACTACATTGGGCAATGGACTTGAAACAGTGATTTCATGCGGAATAGGAGTTGGAGCATGTACTTGCTGGTGTGGCGAGGGAGTAATATGAGGTGCAGGGACTGGTGCTCGAGCAGGAACCATATGCAAGTGACTTTTCGCCTTCCTTGGAAATCTCCCAAAATGACAAGGAGGCTGGGCCTCATGTCTCTTGTGCTGCGTAGGTGCAGGGGAAGGTGGAAGTACTGTTGCAGATGCTGGCGTTGGTGCGGAGATAGGTGAAACTTGCCTGCTAGTAGATTCACCTTTCCCAACATTTGGAGCAGGTGATATTGCAGGAGCAAAGTTTGAATCTTGATTATGGTGATGGTAGTGGTGGTGATGGTGAGGTAGTGGAGCTGGAGAAGGTGAGGGGCTACCACCATCACCACCTCGAGAATGCGGCAAAAAAGAGGACAGACTAACTTGTTTAACCCTTCCAAATATAGTGTTATTGAGGCCAAGGTTTTCAGAATGAGAACCAATTGTCTGAGCCAACTGCTTCAACCTTGAACTGGAGGAATTTATCCCAACTGCCCAAAGGACTTTACACTGAACAATAGTGGGAGGATCCACCGTCGAACCTCTTGTACTAGTCAAACTCATATACAAGTTCTGCATTGTAAAGAGGAAAAAGAAAGAGAAATCAGCATGCTAACATCAATGGTGAATGTTCTTCTTAAGTAATAAATAACAAAAGATTAACGTTTTTCAAGTAATAAACACGTAACAAAAAGATACGAGCAGCCAACAGGAGCAAATAAACCAAGAAATCCTATGATAAGATCACGGGGATATTGCATTTAGTGTGCGTAAATATGAAGATAAAATATGTTTAAGTATGTCTGTGTTTGAAAGGGTCTTTTGTTGGACAGTAGCAGATTGCAAGAGAATGAGACATTGCAAACCTTTTGGCCTTTTAAATAAAACAACTGCATATATATGTATCTTTTTGAGAAAGAAAGGAAAAAACGATACTGTTTGTGCTAATGAGAATTGCTGAATTAGTAACAAAACCTAGAACTTCAAGCGCAACCATATCCAATGTCTCTCAGAGTCTTAGTCATATAGACCTTTTGGAGAAGAATAATTAACAACGATACTCTACCAAGGGGCAGTACTATCAGAAAACACATCCCAAAACAACCTGTAGTATAGTCATAGAAAAACATTCAACTTGAGCAGAAATATGAAAGCAAAATATAGATAGTGGGGTTTAATAATTTAAACTATACCATTTTACTTTGATATATAATTATTTCCCTTTCAAATGACTGCCTGCATGTGTTAGGAATTATACATATATTCTTTTATGAGAATGAAAATCAAGTACCTCAACTGTGTGGGCAGCAGGATTCGAACATGCGCAGGCAGAGCCCACGTGATTATATCATGTGTCTTTACCAGGAGATTATACATATATAACAAACAGAAAAACTTAGATCAAATAAGCAAATAAAAAAACAGAGGTCTTACTACAATAAATCAGTCATTTAAAAGGCTAAATGTGTCAAGAAAGTAAGATAAGCCAGAGAACGTAGAGCAGGAAACAGAACGATAGATCACAAAGAACTTGCTTGATAACAAAAACATCGTCAGCGGCATGAAGAATGATAGCAGAGGAAAGATATATATGTCCATGCAGCTAACGGCAATCATAATCACAGACCTCAGATGATGAAAGATGTAATCCAGATTTGAGCTGGCTTTTTAGTTCATGAAAATTATCTTGAATTTCATCAATTGAAAAGTTCAAGGTGAAGTTGAAAAGAATCTGGACTTGCTGCATGGGGAATCCACTCTGTTTGGGGCTCACAGTAATCCCACCACTGAATTTCAGCACATCAAAGGAAAAAGGATCACCAAACAAAGGTGTTGTCAAGTGCAGAGCTGATAGGCCAGTAATTACAGTTTCAAATTCCGACCAGACTAAACTTAGAGCAGTTAGAGAGACCCTCCCATTTTTCACTTCAGAGTCAACTGCAAAGATGACCTCTGTGATGTTCGTTCCAGCTATATTTTCTAATGATATTATTACCACCTGTAAGAAGCAGAAAAAAGGTGTGAGAGGGAAGAAATGGCAAAAGAAAATTAAGTTACGGAAGAATAACAAAGATAAGGGAGACAAGAATTATTGAACATACTTTAGTATGGGAAACACTTATTTCATCAAAAATATCATCTGCAAGTTGCCAAATGTTATCATTGACAAACGAAACTGGCTTCTCAAGCATGAAACTGGCAACTATATCATGACCTGGAAAACCAAAAACACATTGACGTTTAAAGCTGGATTTGCAATGACCATATGATTGATAGTAGGTATTCTTCTTTTTTTCAAATATAAATAGGATATTCAGATTACTCAGACACTTTACAAGAGAAACAAACGGAAAGTCTCAAAGCAACTAAAACCAGCTTGACATATGTCGTTCCAGCATAGAGATGCTTCATTTTCACTTTCAAGAAACAACTATCAACTAGGAGACACCAAGTATCCCTAAGGTTTCAAGCTTTTCATTGTTCTTCAAGAACACTTCTACTCTATGCCTAGAGAAGTGCATTCACCTAGAGAAAAACTCTATTCTATGGCTATTATTAAAAGACCATTATCATATCTCAATGCTACGAACAGATGAAGTTGTTGATGACATTGATTGTTATTTGTGGGAAAACCTTGCTACGAGAAAAAATGCATTAGGTTAATTTGGATTTCCAGCATAAGGAATTATAACCTACTCCCTCAGTTTCAATTTACACATCTCTTTTTCCTCTTTAGTTTGTTAAAGAAGCCATTTTCTAAATTTAGTAACTATTTAATTCCAAAATTCTATGTTGAATGTTTAGAACCACAAGATTCAAGAGGTATTTTGGTACATTATACACATCTTTAATTTAACGGTAAGGGTTAATCTTCAGCTGATAAAGCGCAAGTGCACCAAATTTTTCAGAACAGTCAACAGCTAGACAACATCCATAATTCTTTTTTAAATTCCAATAAAAGGTGCATTCTTTCTAGCTGAGACATAAATAGATATCCATTCTGATGCTACAGTCAATGAAACCAACAATCTTCTTAATCTTGTTTATTTCACCAGTGAAAATGTATGTAACAGAATACACAAGTTGTTTTTATACATGTTTTAATAACGGACTCATCAATTATATGTCTTAAGTTACAAACCGCCAATCCCAGGTGAAACTCAAAAAGGCAATAATATGTCTAATTTAATAGCATGAATGTTTATGTCACAATCTAGTGTTTAAGGGGTGTAAAGATATAGCACATAGGCCTAACTCAACCCCAAAAGCTTAGTTCATGAGGGAAGGATTGCCCAAATTCATTTAAGCAAACCATCCGTCCATTCCCCAACCAATGTGGTGCTCTAGCCTCTAACCCCCTCACACCCAGGCCCATCTGGAGTGTCGACTGGGAGCCCAAACAAGGATGGACTTGACTTTGATATCATGTAACCGAAGGTATGAGAATTCTTGATATGTTATTCCATGAATCAACAAGTATAAATACATATACATAGAGTCCTAAGTATGGAAAGAATAAAAAGATGATCCTACAATGATGATATCAATCCCTACAACTATGCTATCTATGTATATAACAAGGAACATGGCTACATTCATTCCTTAAGAAGGACCAAAATATGATCCCCATTTGAACTGCATATCAAATTAGCAGCAAATAACTTTCCAGTTTTCTTAATTATGCCTCAGTAATTGAAAATTAACTTCATTTAACCAAACTAGAAGAACCCCAAAAATCAAACATATCAGTTCATTTAGTAACACAAATAGAAGCTTATGCTAACCCACCAGATTGTAAACTCATAATTACCAATCTAACACAACAAATTACACATGAAGATCTTCCAAGCAAAGCATATAGCCATTAAGACACAGAAAGATGGTACCTTTACACTTTTTTCTAATCAGTGAGCTATAAAAATGGTACCTTTATACTTGTTGTCAAGATCCAGATCCCCCAGATCTCCATTCTTGAAGAATGGCAACAAGAAAACAGCAGAAATCAAGACTCCCAAGCCAAGCATCAATACAAATACACATTTAAAACTCACCAACCCTTTGAACCTACTACAACACCTATCCTCTGCATTTTGGTTTGTACTTTGTGCATCCAATGTAGTACTAGGTATTGGCTGTTCTTCCTCTCCTTTCCCCATTGGAAACACTTATAACAATGTGGGTCTAATTCCCTTTTCTTATTCTTCATCTCTACAGTTGCATAACAAAGAATCCATGACTTCTTCTTCTTTTTTCTTGTTCTTGGAGAAAAGAGAGAAACAAAATTTCTTCTTTTGGTGAGACTAAAGAGTGGCACAAAACAAATATGTATGTATTTTTACTGTTTTTTTTGGTTAGGGTTGGGATGGAACTTGGGGAGTTGAAAGAGAGTAAAGTGACTTGCTGTAAAACAACTGTTGCTAAGTGAGTAAAGCAGACAACTTTTGTTGTTTTGCTTATAATGGCGTTTTATTGACTCCACAGTTGTTATTGGATGTTGCAATATAATTCACGTACAAACGAAAAGGTTGAAATACCTTCTTTTATTTCTTTTACCCCCTCCCTACGAGCTCTGTTTATTTGGATCTTTTAATAATTCAAATTTATAATTTTAAAATTAAAGGTAAAGAGTGTTTATCATCGAGCAACTTATCTAATATGCAGCTGTAGAGCCACATACATTTGAGGGATGTCGATCGACACTTCTTCATTGAAAAATTATACTGTATAGCTAGATAAAATATTTTTTATGTATATATTATATATTGACACTTCTTGACTTCTATACCATTTAACTTCTTTATATTTTGATATCCCATGAAAATTTTGGCTCCATCACTGCTTAGATGCCTTTCAACTCACTTATACTTGTTTCTCGACATTTATTTTTTAATTTATTTT
Organism: Solanum dulcamara; assembly: GCF_947179165.1. Lineage (NCBI taxonomy): Eukaryota > Viridiplantae > Streptophyta > Magnoliopsida > Solanales > Solanaceae > Solanum > Solanum dulcamara. The sequence goes on along the minus strand of NC_077248.1, from coordinate 394,143 downwards.
ATTCACCTTAGGTGAAACTTAATTTCAATATTGAAGAGGACTCTCAACCAACCTAGGACTCCTCCTTGATTTTGATATATGATCCAATTTATTTCTAGGTGAACCAATAAATGAGAAAAGCATAGGCTATCTATATACAATGTAATAATATGTAATGTTTTAGATTATTTAATCTCATTTATCAGATTTGACAAAGGAGAAGAAAAACCATATATAATTTAAGTTATATTAGCAAGCTTCAAAATAATTTGATAACGAGATTATTTTCCTAGTCGGTACATAAAAATCAAATGTGAACAAAAATAGAAAGAAAGAAAGTAGCTATAGCTGTGTCCACCCATGTCTCGAGCTCATACCCCAGCTATCAAGTCGCCTTTATCAAGAAATGCTTTACCCAACAAATGTGGGACTTTTCAATGCAAAACCAACTAAATTCATCAACTGTGCTAAGGCATTGCCAGAGTATCATTTAGATATGACTTAGTGAGGAAAAATGCAGCACAACTCCATTTTTTTTCGTTTACATAACTCAGCATGTCTCTGGTATACAATGACAGCAAGCAGAACAGTACAACTGAATGGGAAAAGCAGCAACTGAAACCTTTAATATTCATAATAAGCTCATAAGATTGGAAAAGAAAAAACTACATAGTAAAGAGTTTCTAGTTTGTAAGTTCCATAATGGCAGAGACAATATCACCATTTGCAGCCTTGAGAGCTTTGACAGCTTTTGCTCTGGAGACACCTGCTTGAGTCATCACCAGCTCGATATCCTTGGGTTCTACGCCAGTCTCATCTACATCATCCTCATCATCCTGAGCCACCGTTGATGGCTCGGGCTTTGATATCACATTGCTCAAATTAGGTGCCTTGAACTGCTCTGCAGCCTGAGACTGCAGTTGAGAGCTCAAGTCCTCAATCTTTGCCTCACCAAATATAATATATGTGTCTGATGCAGGGCTCTTGAAAACGTCCGGTTTCGAGATGACAAATAGAATCTGAAACAAGAGAAGAGGATGTAAGGAGAAAGGTTAAGCTAGAACAAAAGGCATCCAAAAGAAAAAGCAAGAAAGCAATAACTTAATTAACGAACACTCTTGCTCTTTTTGACAGTGACACGGCTGACCCCTGGGATTGGCTTCATTCCGAGCTTGATCATAGCTTTTCGGCTCTTCTTCTCGCTCCTGCTTTGTTTTGACCTACCACTACCCCCTGCAATTTGTAATTTGACAATTCCAGTATTCATGTGCATTGTGGACCACAGAAAGAGAGTTAACATTCATTTACTGTTCGGCATATATTTAAAACAATACAGATGTCGAGTGACAGACGCCTACACAAGGAGAATTGGAACCCATTGAGACTTGTTACAAGGTTAATTTATGCATGCAAAAGTAACACCCTAATATAAGGGGGGGGGGGAAATCACAGATATCAATGGAGCCAAATGGAAAAAAGGAAGCAAACAAAGATAGTTGGACAAAAACTGAAGTTGATTAATCAAATGGGTCAAGTGGATAGACAGTAAAAGCAAACTATTCTCATAACCACATAAACTCTGTAATATTCATGCCTTCAGTGATGAGAAAGAAAGAAAGATTCAATTAAGTTGTTTTCTTTCAGAAGGAATGTACACTTCAAGAAGCAAAGTCAGGCTCAGAATAATGAAATTATGCTTGTATGCTTACCTTCAACATCATCTTCATCTTTGTCATCCTCATCCTCATCATCTTCATCCTCATCGTCTTCATCCTCAATAATCGGCTCCTCAGACTACATAAGAAGATTATACTTGGTTAAAAAATGTTAAAAAATATACATGAAGACCAAAACCGGTGTTCACTTGACCGAAGCTGACATTGAAAACCAAGAAATGACAATAGTTCACTCCACTTCTAACATTTACAAATGAACCAATGAAGTATTTAGATGCCACACATAAAACCTGCAAGACCTCATATTTCTGTTGTTTTCTTTGGCATAGGTATAAACTTTATAATTATGGAAAAGTGGAAAACAAAGATGCACCATTTTGATTCGTTCATGAAAGAACAAACAGAAGATGCTTAAAAATATTGCAGCAACTACAACATTGGAAGTCAATAACTTACATGAAATTTCTCATTTGTATGAAATGCAAGTTCAGTAGGGATTCAAATAAACAAATATAGCAAAATTTAGCTACTCTAAAACATTTGATCACATCAACTATTGTACAGATGATAACTACAACTGATATCCGCCTTACTGTCTCAAGAAAACATGATAATTACAACTGAACCGCCAAAACAAGTCATAAAGACATTGTGAGGAAAAGGAAAAGGGTGAAGCTGGATGGAAAGGGGGAGGAGATCATTCCACTTGTGATTGAAGAGCTTGACTGATGGAGAAAAAAGAACAGTTTTTTTTTTGAGTGGGGGAGGGAAGAGCTTTGTTATGGTGCACTCGGCAAAAGGAGGGGACTGCATACCCATATACGGAATCCGAAAACCAAGGGAATGGAAAGGAACTAAGAATGGACATATCTCTCAGAAGAGGAATCAGCATCAGCAGAGTAGGGGAAAGCCCGCCGTCGTTCAATGAGAATGGTCAGCCAACTGAGATATTGCTCCCCGAAGGACCACCTCAGTGAGGAGCACATTCCTGCACATCTCTATATTGCCCGATTATTAACTCAACTGGCCTGACTTATAACTTGTGAGCCAATGCCAAATGAAGCATAAGCAAATTTTAACAATTAATTTTCTTCTGCTACAAGCTTTAACATCCATCCTCTTTATAATTTCCTATTTACAGCCTTAGATCTCCATCACAAAAATGACAAGTTGGAAACCAAAAGGCAACTGCAAAATTAGTCTGAAGTTCACCAAAAAAAAAAAAAAAAAACCTTACGTCTTTAAGTTATAAATTAACTTACAACTTACAATGGAAAACAACAGGATGCCACTCTATTCGTCGCCTCAAGAAACTCAAAACTTTTGCTCGAAAGAGATTGTTTATCATGTCCCAGAGTGAACTAGTTAGTCTCTTTCACACACAAAAAAAACATCTCATCCAAACTAATAGCTGCCCAAGCAAACTCAACAAGAGGGAATTGTGCGGATAGTAAACATCCCTCACCTCCAAGTATGTTCAAGTCACCAAGGAAGCAAAAAAGGTGGGAGCTAGCAAACAAGCTATTTCTATTTACAACAGGCTCAAAAGATTCAAACTTTTCTACCAAAAGATCATCTACAAAGTGAATCATCATATTTTTTTGTGCTCATTCTATCTTTCTTATAGATCCCAAAAAAATCACTTCAAGAAGAAGAAAAAGCAATGAACACCCACAACATCAGCAAATCAGATCAGCAAACGGAAAAAAACAATCAATCAATTCACAACTCTCAGAAGATACAATCAAACCATAAAATCAAGTCAAATTTCTATAGAACTTCAAAATCCCACATTTCAGAACTTTATGTCTACTTGTGAGAGAAAAAAAAAAGTGAATTACCTCAATCTTCTGTTGTTCGAGATGAGCGGCTAGGATCTCTTCTTGAGATTGAGCAGTCATGGTTGAGTGAGTGACGATGAGAGAATTTAGGTTCGAGAAGAAAACAATGGTCCTAAAACCCTAAAGATAACCTGTGTCACCTATGACCCGTTTCCTAGGCCCGACCCGAATAGAATCATACCGGATTTCTTTAGAGGGGTCTAACTCGTAATATATCCATATATCCATATTAGATGTTTACACCTAATGCAACGTATGTTTCTTTCCTATACAAGTTATTTGTATCTTATTTTAGTTAATTAAGTTTAAAATAATTAGTTAAGTTTAAATACTTGATGCGAGAAAATATAAATAAATAATAATAATAATAATAATTCTATACAAAAGATTCAATATCTAAATTAAATTTATATATTCAGTATAGTATTTTGAAAAATTCCACATTAACAAACCAATAAATTAAACTGAACATTGCATTGATTAAAAAAGATATTATACTAGGTTAACATACCATATGAAATTAATGAAAGTTTACACTAGAGATTGGACAATTGTTATAGTGAATTTGGGGGGTCTTCAATCAAAAATAAGACCAGACCATTGTTAATTAGTTATGAAGACGTCTTTAGTGATATTATATTTATATATATAGGAAAGAAACGGATTTAGAAATGAGAAAAGTTCATATCGTTAGGTGGGGGGGGGGGTAAAGTTCTTACTAATAAATGCGACTCCGGAGAGGAGTCAAATCTGAAACCTTTATTAAGAATAAATGAGTATTTATCAACTCTATCACAATTTTTGTTGGTACTATAAATCTCATACACGAGTGTCCTATTTATGATACTCTATTTTAGGTCAAAGAAATACTTATTTCTCGTTTTTACTAATTGATGCACGTATGACGGATAAAATGCATGTGCAACACACAAAATATACTTGTAATGCATGTAAAACGCACATAAAAATTTATTTATTTTTAAATATACATGAGACATATATAGTTTCTCTACAAATTAAGTTATGAGAGTTTATTTCAGGTTTACTTGTATTATTGACTTTACTTTCCTGATCAATAGCCAATGGAATGTAGACTTGATCATTCATGAAGCTCCTCCTCAGCTTGTCCCTACTATTATGGGAACTCACATCAACTATCATCCTCACAAGCTTGATCAACCTTCCTGGAAGCCTAATAGCAATGGGGAATTCACCTGTTCCTCTGCATGGGAGCTCATCAGGGAAAAAAGAAATAAGACTCAGATCAATACTCAGACTTGGCATAGCCTGATTCCTTTTAAATGTTATTTTCTATTATGGAGAGCTCTTAGAGGCAAGCTACCAACAAATGAAAAGCTCATCAGTTTTGGACAGTCTCCAACTCATTGTTACTGTTGCTACAGACCTGGCCAAAAACTATTGATCATATTTTTGCTAATGGACACTTTGCCAGACACATCTAGAGTGTGTTTGCTGACCTTTTAGGTATTAACAAAGTATACACATCTCTAAGATACTTGATAATGAGATGGTGGTCTACTAAATATAAAAATGATGTGCAGAAACTTATTCTTCAGTCCACACCTATCTTCATATGTTGGAACTTGTGGAAGAATAGATGTGCTTCCAAATATGGTGGAAAACAGTCAAACCTTGCAAGAGTGAAATTCTCTATAGCCAAAGACACCTCCAACCTGTTGAAAACTGTTTTCCCTTACATTAAGTGGCCAACATGTTGGAAGGAACTAGTCCTTCTGATTGACAAATGCTCCCATGAGATCAAAGTTACTACAGTGTATTGGAGGAAACCATCTGAAGACATGGTGAAACTTAACACTGATGGTAGTGCACTTCATAATTTGGGAAGAATTGGAGGGGGAGGACTTCTCAGAAACTATCAAGGTGATCTTATCTTTGCATATTCAGCCCCTTTTGGGGAAGGCACCAACAACCAACCAGAGATAATGGCTGTTATCTTTGGCTTGTCTTGGTGTCTTCAACTAGTATATACCAATGTAATCCTAGAGGTTGACTATGAGATGTTCATCAGATGGATCAAACAGCAAGCCAAGGCCCCTTGGTCTGTTAGAGAACACCTGTACAAGTTGTAGAGCATCACTCACCATTTCCAGAACTTCAAGTGCAATCACACCTATAGAGAAGCTAACTCTACAACTAATACATTGTCCAAACAGAGTCACAAATGCTCCAATTCAGAAATTTACTTCACCAAGCAAGAGCTTCTCAAAGAAGTAAGAGCCAATCTTGAATTAGACAAAGTTGGAATGGATAATTTCAAACGAAGACGACTCAAGAGGATCAAGAAACCACCATGAGCTCTCTTTTGCTACTTTCCTATTTTGGTGCTATGTTTTTCTTCACACTGGCTGTCCTTACTTGATAGTTATAACCTTTTGAAGAATCTTAGCTACGATTATATTGTAAAGGGGAGAGTCTCCCTTGTTTAACGCTTTCCTAAATACTTTGTGTTGAGAGGAGTCCTCTCATAGGTGCATAGTTAGCTAGGGACCATTATATTGTATTGGGAGATGAGTTGGCAAACCATAGTAGTTTAGTCGACTCATGTACCACCATAGGATTAGAGGTAAGGTCTATGCCCCCCCTCCTTGTACCTTTTGTTGTTTATATTATGTTAAGGCTTGGAAGTGTTCGGCTCAATCCCTGACCGCCACGAGGGGTGAGATCTATAGATAAGGTCCGTTTAGTAAAAAAAATAGCAAGAATTTATGAACGATTAAAATGGTACAATAGGTGTTAGTGAAGGTTACTAAGACAATGAAGTGAAATAGAGGACATGGAGGATGTCAATATATTAGCTATATTACATTGCTACCGCCATTTTATTATTAGCTATGTTAGATTGCGGAGGATGTCAAATATTACATATCCTCCTAATGTGTAGTAGCAAAAGATGGATCAAGGAATCAGAGGCGTATCCAGAATTTTGAGATAATGGATGCACTATTACAAAAAGGTGGATCAAAGATATAAATTTGATCGGTTTGACATTTAGGTTCTCATCACTGAAAATCGTTAAAATTTTAAAATTATAGGTCGAAAATATATATGTTTGTCAAAAAAACTATCAATAACCACTTAGAGAGGTGTTACCTTATTTTAGAAAGAAAAATAAAACAAGATAAGTATAAGATTTCAAATTTCTAACTTCAGTTAAAGAGATGCACCCAATTTTTATCGCATTATATGGTACTCCGAGTATGGATTCACACATATATATATTAATATTTTAAAAAAAATATAACACTAATACATATGATACGGAAGGGAAGCATGGGTTAACGTGAACCTAGTGATCCCCCTCCCCTCCCCCCTTCCATACACCCCTGCTAAGAACTATAACACCATAATGACTATTGTATCCGCGGCTCTGAATAATAGTATTGCAAAATACTATATAATGAAAAACGAACATCGTTATAATAAGAGCTTTAGAGGTGGAATAGGGACGTACTACACTGCTACCCTCTGTAAACTCATTTATTAAACAATGAATTGCAAAATTTAAACAAGCTTTTTCTTTTTGAGATGTTGTTACTATTGCATATTGAGATATTTTATTTATTGTAAATTCATTTATTAATCAAATATTTATTAGTAATGCTATCTACATCTTGATTAATTTTACCCATAGTGATCACCTTCCACCAACAATACTTATTTCATAATTTTATTCATTAAATTTAGGATAAATGAAAAAAAAATCACCTAATATTATTGTCTATATTAAAATTTATATTTGATATATTATGATTGAAAATCTACTTTATTAATTATTAGACCACACTCTAAATACAATTTATAAAGTATACTAGCTCGAGATTTGAAAAATTGTTATTGAAAATTTAGGAGTCTTAATCAATTAAGAGAGAGTCTTATCACCTTTTTGATAATTAGAAAAGGCCCACATGTTGAATATGAATAATTATTTCTGTATAATGTACAGAAATCCCAAAAAATTGATACTAATTACATCATATTTCAAAAGTTTTTTAAATTACAATAATATTGACATGAATCTCAATGACAATGAACAATATTTAGATTTTTTCGGAACTCGTGAATACATTGCTCCTTTGCTTGATACATAACAAATGAATCATACGCTATGTATTAGATATATAACTATAAACTAAATTCATACTGATTTAGATTTGAAATAATTGTGATTATGTATCAACAATAACATTTGTATCAGATGCATTATACACAAACAAACAAAGTTGTAATGCATTTAATAAAGGTGAAGTGATGTATTTGGATATTAATAGAGAGAAGGAAAAATGAAATTTTTATATGTGTAATTATGCAATTTTCCCTTTATTTTTTAGGGCAAAAAAAGCCTTCATCTATGAGTTAATTGGAAAAATAATGTTAATGCAATGATGTAGATAGCATTACTAACAAAGTGTAGTTGAATGATAATATATCATATTATCTCTAATTAACAAGTCTCAAATTTGAATCCAAAATCATTTTTATTAAAGTATATTATTTTAATACGAATTCAAATTTAATTAGATTATTATCGATTTCAAATATCAATAAAATAAAGTAAAATTGAAAAGCATAGTCATCATGCTTTGATAAGCTTGATGTCATTGCTTGGCAAATTTCAAACTAACAACTAGCTAATTAATAATTGGATGGTGATTGATAAAGATCAAGATAAAAATAAAAACAAAACAAAGACCAAGATAAATAGTCAGTTGACACGTCATCGCTATGCTCACTTTAGTAGGTCCTAAAAGTCATAGGTCAAAAACGCCCCCCACTCCCTAAAATTCTTTTAATCCAATGTATTTCATCACTTAATAATAATAGTGATTAGTGAATATCAACTTTATTTTATTACAATAATAATGCATTCAGTATATATATAAATTGTGGGATCTAATATATATATACACTTTATTCATATTCTTATAAAATAAAGAAATTATGCCTGCTAGCTTTGGATTATCGTTAACGTACTATAACTTTCTTTCTTTGCCCAGTAAGAGAAATGTAGGCTTGAATATATTTGTTTGGATTCGATATAATCTAATACTATTGACTTAAATTTTATATTTATATTTAAAAATTCACTAAATATATATACAAATTAAATTCAAAACTCAATTAGTTATATTAGAATTCGTTATTCTATTATTTTTTATAAAGTTTAAATTGAAGTTGTGTCAGCAACACTTCATGCCTATGTCACTTGAATTTTTAAATTACATTTATTGTGTATTGATATTTCTTGGTGTATGACCAAGTCTAACAGTTCTAGACAACAATATACTCGAATTCCAAATGGAAATAATATACAAAACAATTAAATATTAATCTAAACTAGATTAAAAAAATAGTAGTAATATTATATTAACACAAAGCAAAAGACTCAAGTCAACCTATGCAGAGACCTAACATGTCAAGTAGTACTATTTCTTATACATTTTGCAGTAACCTTTTGACTTGGGTAACTAAGAATTTCCACCAAAATTTTCATTCTTAATTATTAAGATTAAGATTAAACGATTCTAAATTGAAAGGGAAATGTAATAAGACTTAAATTTAAGAATCTCGACAAGAATTTCAGTGGAGGTACATTGTATATATTAGTATTAATTAATTAATAATAATATCATATTTTATATATTATTATTGTTTGTTTGGGAAAATGTAAACAAAGTTTTATGAAGATCATATCATCAGATGGGGCTTAACGCGTTTTGTTGTCTGTATCTAAATAGCCTTTAGTGGGACCTTTTGTATTAAAATTAAAATAGCAAAAATTTTACTTTTCAAGATTTTGAATTTTGTGTACGTAAGTAGATATTTCATGTGTTTGACAGGTCACATGTAATGGTGGAGCCAGAATTTTGAATAAGAGGATTCAAAATCTGAATAAGTAGATACATGAGCTAGTCGAAGGAGGTTCGATATCTATTTTATATTAATAAAAAATTATCTTAACTATATATAAATAAATATAGTTCGGAATCCCTTGGCACAGAATGGCTCCGCCACTGGTACAGGAGGTCGTGAAATATACATATTAATATGGATAAGTTTGTAAGTAATAGTGCTTGATATTAACGGTCGTGTAATTTTTTGTCTTTGATTGGATCAAAAGGTATCTTATATAAGATAATGTTGAGATAGTATAAATGTTGGAAAATGTAGGATCTTTTTTCTTTCCTTTCAAAAGGTTCAAGTTAAAAATGAATTGTACGATAGTTATTGCTACACACAAAACTTGTAATTAGAAGTATAAATTAGTTAGGAGGTGTGTAGCTCATTAAAGAATAGAAGTAGTTGTTAGTAGGTAGGCAAGTAAGTTCTTTTTTTTTTTACTAAGTTGTTTTAACATAACTACAACTGTATGTGCTGAAATTCGAGCGTTACAAATGGACTAATTAAGATTTGACACGTGAAAATATCGACTCAATGGAACCCGGGGCAAGTCAACAACTTGATGTTGATGCCATCGGGAGAGTCTCATGATTAAATCCGCTTGTATATTCCAAGCCCGATACCGTTGATCGGTCTACACTATTTATCAAACTTTAAGAATAAACAAGATTTCTTAAAAAGATCTCTGAATTAGATTTGAGATTACAATTGAACCATGAAAATGAAAGCACATGACAACTCATGTTCTCATTTACTTAAAAAAAAAAGAAAAAATAATACTAGCTAGATTAGCTAAAATTAAAAGACTAAAAATATAAACATAATTTGATTTTCCCATTTTACCCTTTCCTCTACTACTCCAAAAATCTACACCCTCCAAGTGAAATTACAGAAAAGGGCCTGTTACATTAAACTACATTGCTGTTTTCCATGAATGACTCAAGGGTAGGAAACCCAGAAAAAGAGCTAAAGTCATATCCACATGAGCCACCGTCAACCACCACATCCGCCGCCGTCTGAGGTGGCGCCGGCATAGGTTCCAACGATTGTCCGGTGACGTGGTCCAGTAAAAAAGCTGACGTGTCGAGAGTTGGCAAAAAGCAGCCAGGCTGTAGCCGGTTAACAACACGCTGAGGTTCAGGTTTTAGTACATGAGCAACCGGAAGCTGTCCGTCGCCGTCGCCGCCGAACCTAACGCCGGTCACCTGCTGCACCATATGCCGGAAATTATCCACGTCAGCAGTTATATACGTCGTCGTATTCCTCCTCGAAGCACGTGACTTCCTCTTAGTTATCTTCCCTCTCACTCCGACTTTACTCCGCCGGTTTGGACCGATCGTTTCGTTCTCCGACCCGCCGGAAACGGTCCGACCGGATCCTGTCGAAGTCTGAACCGGGTTTGTCGTCTCCGTCTCCGGTTCCGGAAAGACAGATTTTTGGAGGACTTTGGTTAATGTTTCAGTTTCTCTGTTGAATACGTCGGAAAACCAAGAATCACCAAAAGCAGAACGAAAAGCCCATGGCTCCATAGTCATTAAATTGTTAGAAGAAGCCATTTTTAGTACAAAAATTTGCAAAAATAGGAGAGGTAAAGCTAAAAAGATTCAATTTTTTGAGTAACAAAATTTGTTGAATTGCATTTTCTTTTAGAGTTATGAAGATAGTGAAGTATGAAAGGAAGAGGAAGTATATATGAAGGGGAAGATTAGAGTAGAAAAGAAGAAACCGCGTTTTGTGGGGACACTTGTCAGCATATGTGTACGTACACTAATGACTCTAAAGTTAATTTTGGGTTTATCATTTTATTTTGACGATAAATTGATAAATAAAAGGAAAAAAAGGATCAAATTTGTAGAAATCGAGGTATACTTTATTCTCCTCAAATTTATTAAATACATTCAATATGGTATAACGAGATTGCTCAACTAAAAAGTTCAAAGGATGCAAGTAAGGCAATCGTGTATTAGTGCTTGGATTTTGATTAGTTCAAGTACAATTTTTTCTCAAATAAATGTTTTTAATTACCCTAATCATACTAGTGCTTGGTTAAAACAGTTTAATTTTCTCAAATAAGTCATTAAACAAAAGGTATCTTTCACTTAAAAGTCACATAAACCGACTTTTTCCAAAGTTATGGTCATTCATTACTGCTTAAGAATTTTACAAATGTTGAGGGAAACGGGGGCAGCCAATTAAAGTCATAAAATGTCATTATTATTCCTGATTTATATTTGTCTAAAAAAATAAATTAGTAAGGGGTCGTTAAGTGTGAAGGATAATATCAAATAATTTCGGGACTAAATTATAATGACACTTAAGTTGGTGTTTGGTTGACAAGTCTGAGATAACTTATTCCGGAATTAATAAATAATACCGAGATAAGTTATTCCTCCTCTTGATGGTATATTAATCTCGGATAACTTATCACAGGATAAAATAGGAAAATGACAATATATCCTTTTAAATATTTTTTATAACTCACTTTTCGCATTTATATATATTTATATTATTTTTAATACCATATATAACAACATTCACTCCTTATTTTTATGATAATTCTTCATATTTTTTATATTAAAAAATTATATATATAATATAATTTTTATTTATAAATTTAGTTGACTAATTCTTATATTTATTTATATTTTAATTTCTCATAAATTCTTTTTTACCTTAACAAACTTAAAATAAAGAAGATGAAAGTTTTATTTTAAGAATGAATATTAAATAATTAAAGTTTGCAAAGAAAATATAAAAAACTAAATAAAGCGAAGAATATTTTTGTAAACAAACAACCTATTCTTAAAAATTATGCAATGCATATTATTTTGAATACAACAAACCAAACGCTCAATAAAAAATAATCTCAGCATAACTTATCTCATCATAACTAATCCAACATAACTTATCCCATCATAACTTGTATTCAAACCAAACGATCCCTAAAAGTTTATATATACTACTCCCTCCGTTTCTATTTATTTGTCAAATATTTCATAATTTGATTTCCCTTTTTACTTGTCAATTTTGACAAATCAAGAAAAGACAATTTTTTCTTCCTCTAATATCCTCAATTTATTAACATTGAGTTAATGTCTTTGAAAAATGTAGTGAGTAAATATGTTTAAAACTCTATTAATTAATAGGAGCAAAATGGTGAACTTACTTTACCAATTATTGTTTTCTTAGTGTGTGTCAAGTCAAAATTTGAAAAGTAAAAAAAAAAAGGAGTATAAAATAAGATAATAGTAATGGAGCTTTGTGATAGTATTTAATTTTATATTTTACTCTTAATAATATTCATTTAGAACAATAATCATAGCATGATTAAAATTACATTAAAAAAAATTATTTCTTAAAATTTCATGCCTGTTGAAATGGTATCTTATAAATTGAAAGGAAGAGAGTAACGTGGAATTTAGTTGACTTATTAAATAAAAATGACAACCTTGAAATATGAATTGGTGGTCACAATTTAGGGAACATACAAGAAAAGTAGGTAAGAATAGTCAAATAATCAAATATATATATAAGTAAACCCTTCAAGCTGTTGATAATGACAAGTAAATCATATATTAGTGTGATCTAAAAAAGCAAAAAAGATTAGATATAAAAGAGATTCCACCACAGAGTAGATAGATTAAATAGGATTTATTTTTATTTTCTATTATTATAGGACCAAATGCAACTTTTCTAGAAGGTTAAATTAAAAAATATGAACTTTTTGAATAAAATTTAAAACAGTAAAAATTTGAAAGGGCCCTAGTGATCACTGATGACGCCATGCATAGGGGATCATTACGTTTTAATGACATCATTTAAATTAAGTTTTTTTTAGCTTGTCTTCATTGGACAGTTTTGTAATTTTAAACATATGCTGTCAAATAAGTGCAATTTGTCTGCTTTGTGTTAGTTATTATATGCAATAATTCATATCTTATTTCACATTAATAAGAATATATAAAATAATAATAATTACGTCTCAATTTCAAAATAGTTAAAAAGTGTAAGTATTCATTTGGACTCCTTTTATCCTAATGTATACCAATATATGAGTAGTTTTGTTTGCCTTTTTTATGTCAGATTCCCAAAGTTTAATATCCTTTCATTTGATTTTAGGTCTACGATAGACTATCTACCCCATTTTCTTTTTAACATCTTCAATTATTAGTATTTCACACCTATTTAAGTATGTTAGAAAAAAATAATAGGAAGTATAAAATTGAAGAAGATAATGGGCTTGAGGTGTGAAGAATTACTTTTATTAAAGATATATTATCCGTATACATATTGAAGAAAATACAGGTAATTTCCTTCAGAATATAATAAAGGAAAATTTACATAAATGTACTACATTAAGAAAATATTTACCATTTATAGCAATAATTTTTTTTCACTGAACAGTGAACACTTATAATACAATTTTAATATATATTAGCGAGAATAATTTATAAAACTCATATAATACAAGTTTTATTCATGGATAATATATTTATTACATACTTTAATACACTTATAATACATTGTGTCAATTTTTTACCAAACAAGTATAATATATTTTAAAATACTTATATTACATTTATATTATATGCATAATTCACTTTTAATACATGACAGATATATCATAATATTGCTATATATTGCTATAAATGGTAATAAATAAAAAATATCGCTAAAATCAATAATTATTTATTAAAAATTATTTTCCTTAGTAATTTTTCCTACAATAAAACCCTTGTATAGAACTTCTTAGGCTACTTCAGATGACTTTTCATAATAGTCATGTTCTTTCAAGAACAGCTATGTCTGTTCAATTTAAAATCTCTATATATTACAAAATATCTAACAAAATGCAAGAAAAGGCATAAATTCACGCTTGAACGTGTCCCGAAAAGTCAGTTATACACTTAAACTATCATGACGACTTATTACACATCTTTTCTTATTGAAAGTGTAATTAATAACACCTTCAAACGTACAAAGTCAGTCACACAATATAGCGTGGTATGCACGCGTCTGCCACATTTGTGCAAGTCTACATGTGTTATTTTTTTCACTTTTTTTCCCAACCATTTTTGCTTCTATCTTCTCTCTTCTTCCTCAGCTGAATTACTCCATTTTTACCTTTATTTTTCTCTCATCTTCCTCACCTAAATAGCTTCATTTTTGTTCTCAAGAAAACCACGCACAATATCATTCTCTTTTTCCTCCATTATTGATACATAAATTAGAAAAGTCATTCAATAACTTTATCCAATTTAATTTTCTTTGTCAACCCAATTAAAATCAGTGAAGCAGCATGTAAATTCCCCTTTTTACCACTCTAGCAAACTATGTCAACAAATATTAATGCCTTTTCGATTTGTTGTTTTCCCTGAAGTTGAAGATAAATACCGCGTAATTGATCTCCAGGAGTTAAAAGCTCATAGAAAGCCCTAAACTGATTATTCGGTTAAGAGGAATATGCATGAATGGGTTTTTCGATTGAGGTTTGATAGATGGATAAAATGTTGGAAAGTTAATTCAGATCATGAAATTCGTCAAAAACAGTGGAGAATTTCTTAAGTAGTGATGAAATTGAGTGAGATATTGTAGAATTGTAATAAGAAAAAAAATGAAGGAGAGACGAAGTGTGAAGGAGAATAAGAGAAGGACAACATGAAGAAGAAGAAATAGAAGGGAGTGGAGGTAAATATAAATATATTTTGACTTTATTTTTGACTCAAACGAGCCTATTTTTTTATATTTAATTTTATTTCCACGTCAATTCTGAGGTGGAATTAATTACACTTTTAACAAGAATGAGTGTGTAATAGGTCGTCATGATAGTTTAAACGTATAACTGACTTTTCGGGACAAGTTGAGAATGAACTTATGCCTTTTCCCAACAAAATACTGATATATTTGGACGTCTACATAAGGACATGGCTAAATCATCAATTATGCAACATTCAACTTGCAGCTTCTCATGGAAACGATTTACGATCTTGAGACTATATATATCAGTATCATTAGCAACTATGATCAAACAACGTATAATGATGAAATCATTCAAACGTCTGCCTTCCTTGTATATATTTTGTTCCAAGTAATAGCAGCATTGATCAATCTAATAATAAATCAACCAACAAGAAGATTCAGTGGAGTTAGATAGAGGCCACGGGGAAAATATTCTCAACTCAGCAGCCTTGCTATTTCTGATTCTCTAAATATTCTTCACCTGAGTCAAATAGTTCACACTTCTTCTCTGTATCGTTTCAATCCTCCAACATACAGATCCAATATATAGTTCACACTTCTTCTCTGTATCATTCCAATTTCATTGAACATCGCCAATATATACTTCACATTTCTTCTCTGTATCATTTCAATAGTTCACACTACTCATCCTCATCAAGCTCTGAATAGTACTGTAATCATTTAAGATGAATTACAATCTTGCTACAACAAATAATTCTAGCCTTCTTGGATATCAGAATGCTAAACCGTTTATTGCACTGAATTGGTTTGTCAATCTCATTGAATATTGTATTACATATCAAACTATGTGTCGAAGATGTTTCATTCTTCATGTTATATCAAATTTTTGTGTCGATGATGCTGCTGCATTCTCTAGCCCCTAAAATTGGATATAATTGATTCAAGCCAAGCCCTAAGATTGATTTGATTCCTCCAATTGACACTATCTAATCCTGCATTTTGGAGAATTTGAGATTTGAAATTGAAATTTTGTGCAGATTTTATAAACAAATGATGATTTGAAATCAAAATCCCAAATTCTATGGTCAAACGCCTACTAAGAGCTGGTAGATCAGATTGAGTGAGTTATTGATTGTTTGTGGAACACTAATCTGATACCTATTTACAAACAACAAATTATTCAAAACACAAATAGATACACAAGGAAAAGTTGATTGATTGATATGATAAAATTTTATATGGTCCAAATATTACAAAATATGATGATCTTCATTCTGATCTCATCTTATTAATCTGATTCAAAGCTGGTTGTAGAATGTTGTAAGCTACCCAAAGCAAAGCAGGTGTTACAACAATCAACAAAAGTTGTCCCCTGTTATCACTTGCTGCTTCTGCAATCATTGCAATTTCGCTAGCAGCTGAGGCTTCTGGAGTGTTAAAGAAGCCTGTTGCTGCTAGCCCTGTAAGACCAAGCCCGATTATAATTCCCTGATTCCTCATTTTGTTGATTTGGTTGAGTGCTGGTTGAAGAATGTTGTAAAGAACCCAGGCGAGAGCCGGGATCAAAGGGAGCAACAGGGCTAATCCCCTGTTGTCTCCCCCTTCAGCTAATTCCGCGATTTGTTGAGCTGCAAATGCGGAGTCACATGAGCTAAGTGTTGAAAAAATGGCACCTGCAATTGCTGTTCCAGTGAGTGGGATGGATAAGTTTGAGACGTTTTCTGAGGATTTTGAAGTTAAGAGACCTTTCGGGAGGTTATGGATGGAGAGAAGGGAGACGGGTTTCGGCTTTGATGGGTTGTTAATAGATGCTTTGGTAAAGCATTTGGCGTTGAGGATGGCCATGGTAGCTATGGTTGCTGCCATTTTCTTTCCTTCGTTGGCTTGAAAAATTGCAAAATGTGTGGTTGGCTTGTTTGTTTGGTTAAATGTATGTAGATGTCGAAATATATAAAAAGAAGATAGACTCAAAGTGAGAGAACCAATAAGAATGTGGCATTTTAGATTGTTCTCTTATCCACAGATTGTGATTTGGACAATATGGACCTCATATTTGATAACACACCAATGGTTTCTTATCTTCACTTTCATTGTTTTTCAGCAACCAAACTAACTAGAAACTTCTAAAATTTTGGTCTAAGTTTCTTCTTCTAGGCACTACAATAAGTTATTGGGCCAGAGAGTGAAGTCTAATGGATCAATTTTTAAGGACCAATAGTTTTGGGTTTTTATGGGCCCAATGATGGTAATTTGCAAAAGAGGATAATTATGCCTTCTCAACAAGCACGGTGCAATATAATCGTTGTAAAAACTCATAAAACTTCAATCATCCGTCTTCAATGAAGTCACAGGAGGAATTTAAAGAAAGTAGAAGCGATAATCAATGTTACTATGTTGAGTTTGAATGTTAAATTTATATATCTCGCGGAATGATTTGTAGGTTATCAAATTATCCTTGTAACTATTATGTATTGCGGAATATCTTATGTATGCTTGAAGCATGTATTGCACGGCCAATGTATTAGCTAGTTTAGTTTTGAAACATATTTGCTCAAGTCAAGTCTCCTTGCAGTTACAATAGAAACCTTATTTAGCAAATTCTAGAATCGCAGGAGAATACAAACACAATACAATGCTGAGTTTAAGATCAAACTGAGCTTTATAAAATATTTGGGCACATTGGTTGGTGATATTTTCCTTCGATTGTGTATAAAACTGGGGACCAAAACTAGTATTTCCCCTAAGATGTACGATGAAAGAAAATACTTGGGGCACGTTTTACTAGAGAGCTTCAGTCGGACTAAACGATATTAAATGAAATAGGTACAAAGGAGATTTAGATAGGCGTTGCCAATTCATATAACACTTCTTAATTATATATATATATATATATATATATATAATATATAACATGTAGTGGGCTAAATTTAACTTATGGACAGCATATACAACACTAGGGATCTTCCAAAAAACTGCCCATGCGACGCTCAAGAGTCTTAACCCTGATCCTACTGTGGAACTGTGACATTCAACCAATGATTTAGCACAGGATCTGGCCAAATAGACAACTCACAATTGATTATCTGATTCCACGGACCGTAACCATGAGGGGTATTCTGGTGTCTGCTTGAACACGGGATCCATACCACTAGGTGGTGTAATCCTTTTCCGCATAATTGACTCGAAAAGAGTAGGCTCTCTCTTCCTACCACCTCTTGGTCTAGATAGGAATTGCTCATCAGCCTCTTCAAAATCTCCCTATAAAAGACAATCAAAACACCTTAAGTCAATTATGAATATTAGAAACAAAGACTTGTATCAGGAGGAGTCCTCTCATAGGTTTACTGCTTTCTAGTTATAGTTAGCCATTTTTGTATCGGGGATGAGTTAGCCGACCTTAATAGGTTAGCCGACTTATGAACCACCATAGGATCGAAGGTAAGGTTTATGTCCCCCTCCTTGTATTTTTATTTTTGATTATTTATGTTAAGGCTTGGGGGTGTTGCTTAACCCCTGACTGTGCACGAGAGGTGGGAGCCTCGTGTAGGGTCTCTTCCCAAAAAAAAAATAAATATTAGAAACAAAACTGATCTGAATGACATAATTGTGCATTCAAGTAACAAATACATTCTACTTACGGGAGTGTAAACATGGCAGCCTGATTTTTCATGTTTATCTCTCACATGCTTGAAGGCAAATTTCATACCACAACCAGATATGCTACATGAGAATGGTTTAGCCCCCACATGCACGGCTTTGATGTGTTGAGCAAGATTTGACCTCTGTATTTTCAAGCAACAAATAAAGGTTAAAACTGCTGTTTAACAACTTGATATAACCTGGTTTTGCTTAAGGTTAAAAACTGTTGCGTAGCTGTCTATGTATTTCTCCTTGGACAAGTAATGAATTAGCCTATTGCTTGCTAGATTGATTAAACTACTGTTCCTTTTAACAGAAGGAAACTTAAACTACATATAAGAAAATGTAGTAGTCCTTACTGTGGAGAAAGTGTGCGGGCAATCCTGGAATTCACATTTTATTCTCTCCGATATAGGCCCTTCTTCATGTGTGCGAAGATGCCGCTTAATATTCTTCTTCAATTGCTTGGTCCCACATATTTCACAAACAATATGTTGGTGGCAACTCTCTATGTGTTCCTTGAGACAATTCTCATTTGTGAAATGTTTCATACATCCTGGTTCTAAACACAGTGCCTCAATTGTCTCCAACTTAACTGCAGTGATACATGGCAATTTATGGCTTCAGTCATCTTATTGGAAGTCTCCAATAATACCAGAAAAGTAAAAATATCAATACTTCACAGAAAATTAGATTTTTGAGGTTTGACTTGCCATGAGAATCTTCATGTTTCCTTAATTTGGATGCATATTTAAACACCTTTCCACATCCAGCTTCAGAGCATACATATTCCTTTGGAAGATTGACCTCTGGGGAGGCAGACTGGTCATGCATCTCTTTGACATGCCGAGTCATGTTGCCTTGAAAACTGAATGTGCTTTTGCAGCCATCAACAGGACACTCAAACAACTTCCCTTGGTGCAGCAAGAGATGTCTAGACAAGTGATCCTTTCTACGGTAACTAGACTGGCAGTCATCTACGTGGCATACAAATAGCCTCTGTTCATGCAAAATATCAACAAGAAAACATTTTAAGAAAGTTTCAATCTACAGATGTCCTAGACCAAAGAGTACACATGCTAATGGAGAAAAAAGAGATGTTTTTTTTTGTATTTTGGGAGGAGGGGAACTGGGAGAGTCTCGAACCACAAAGATTATAAGGCGTGATTGAGGCTCACTTGATGGAGCTTCTCAGGAGGTCCCCCTTCCTGATACTAATCCAGTCAAGGAAATATACCTGCCTCTTGCATTTTGGAGTTCTTTATTTGGGATCCAATGCGTCACACCTTCACATAATTCCACAATGTTTCTCAAAATACCTCAATCTGCAAAGTCATTAGTATTAAATGCATTCAAAAGACAACAATCAAAAAATATTCAGGCTTATTTAACAAAAAAATCTCAAGACTAAACCCATAGTGAAGTAACAAGTGCCCGTCAACAAGCTTCAAAAGATACCTCGAGTGAATGACTTTGCATATGCTGCTTCAAATGAGCAGGTTTCTGAAAGCTCACACCACATTCTTCACAAATATTCATTTTTGAGCCTTCTTTCTTCTTTGCATCTTCTGTTACGTCATCTTTCCGGCTCTCAATTTCATCCTATTAGTAAAACAACACACACATTTCAGCATTCCTTTCCTCTTAAACAATAAAATCAGCACCCTCTCTTCAAACACAGAATCAAAAATTTAAGCTCAACCACAATAAAGTCTTTGTTTATATGAACCAATGACAAAACAAATAAGAGCTCCTAAATCGACAATAACACTAGTTTAACATTAAAATCCAAACAAATCAGGTCACGTACTATTATTCCCCACATTACAATCTCTAAATTATCGCACTAAAATTGAGCTCAGAAAAAACAACCACGATAGTAGATCTATACGAAGCAGCTCAGATAACAATTAGACAAAAAATGGATACAGAAAAAACGAAAAAAAAAACGTACTTGATGATGGGACTGAATATGAGAGGAAATTAGAGATTTCTTCGAGCGACAAAGGCCACAAAATTCACAGTAATATCTTCTAATATCTCTAAATATTACTTCTCTTTTCTCTTCTCCTTCTTCTCCCATTGCGCCGAATTTACAGCCACGAATATCAAAAACCCTAGTTCTGATCGACTGTTCAACTTAGCTCCTCATTTTATAGTCGCCAAGAACTTGAAAATTGTTTAAACTACCTCTAACTTCTGACATATGATACTTTCACCCCGCTAGGTTTAATTAGTGGAATAAACCCTTTTAAAATAAACCTTTTAGTAATAATGGAATAAACCTTAAAAATATATAAAAATAAAAGAAATATGATTGGACTTGATTGTTTTAGTTGAAGTAACAAATTTCTTTTGTTTTTATTGAACAAATCTAAGCTATTAAGGAGACTCAATAGGAGTATATTTGATCCGATTTGAGGTTCAATAACTATTAATTAATAATGTTTATAAGAGTGTATTTGATCCGATTTGAGGTTCAATAACTATTAATCAATAATGTTTATGAGCCAGTTTTGTTACCTTTGATACTAGTTTTTTGCCACTTTTAGAGTCACATAGGGCACATTACTTAAATTGGTGCATCCTACAACCAATTCATCGATTTTTTTTACTAAGAACGTATACAAATAATATTTAAAAACAATAGCATATTAATTAAATGACAGGTATGGTCGAGTCTGATGATCAAGAATAATAACTTTTGCAATTGCAGTCAATGCACGAAAGGAATTGAGCCATGTCCTTCTGCCAATAATCGGACTTGACCTAGCCAACACACCAACAATCGTTTCGTGGTGGTAGTAACGAGAACAACAATCTTTCTTTTTTTTTTTGGTCACAAAAGATCAACCTTATATTAAACTAGTCTGCATTACAAGTAGGAGGCAAAGGCCTAACTGTACCCGAAGGATCAGTACAACAAAATAAAGACAACAAGCTATTGTGGCAATCTTTCTACCTATTATATGTCATCAATCTTATGAAGTGTCTGAAATTGTTGGTTGATAGTCAAGCAATTTATGCAGGTGGTACACGAGATCTAAAGAAGTTTGCCTCAGCGAAGTTGACGCCTTCATGGTCTTCCCATATGTGCGATTGTTGAAACAAACTTGAGCCTGTACTCTTCTTGTGGCATGCGAGTCCTGCATGCCCAGCAGCTTGAGCATATTTGCTCTTTTCTATATTAGTTTGTGGGGAAAGGAAGCAAAATCCACTGGGTACCAACAGCTCGTTCAACACAGCAGCAAAACAAAGCTAGTTCGATGCTTAGTTTATTGCAAAATGGAACCACTTTTGCAGCACTGACGATACCATATGTCAATGAGTCTTTGCATGGCCAGAACTTCGTAGTGGTTGAGAAGTCCAATCGATTCTGTCCTGCTTTTGAGCTATGATTATATGGTTCAAACATCTGGTTCAAAATCAGCAGGCACAAGTTCAAGGTGCATCCGGAAACTGAGTAGAAGGACATATTCTATTGACAATAACAGAAACTAGTAAGAACAGAATCCAGTTTCATCCACTGGAAGCAACAGAAAGAAACATGCATTACTCCAAAAATATCATACCTTACACCATTCTATATTTCTATTCCATATTGCCAAGGCAGTTGTTTCTTCACAGTTGGGCCTGGATTTGAAAAGGGCCTTCAATCATCCCTATACTATACAAGTCACAAGCATCAAGGAATAGTTATGATCTCACACTTCCACAGATTTTCCCTTCCTTAGTTGAACCAAATCCAAATAAGAAATAAAAGTGATCCAATTCAGAAAAAGCAAGATGAGGATGGGATTTTGTCAAACAACTCTTTAACTTGTATTGTTAAGACATTATTATGGACCACATTTTAATAGATAATGCCAACATATTGCTCTTTGCTAAAATGATTTTGGTCCAGCATTCTAGTTGGTGATTATAATGACGTTGTTAAAGCTAGCCAATAGGTGCTTACCTCTATGATTATACCAGCTTTTCCATTTCACAATTAAATAGATCGACTTGGAAGCAAAAAAATGCAAATTAACAAAATCTGACAAAAATAGAACTGGAATATTGCATTTATCTGATATGAACAAAAGCTACAACGCTAGAGATTATACATAATTAGAAACAAGGAAGAATCCATTATCTTTCAGCACAGACACCAACTGAAATAACAAAGGTTCCTGGCAAGTATAGTACAGCAGAGAAGCACAAACACATGATTTATCTGTCAGTTTGCAGAAAATTTCATCTTACAATACCTACACTCTCTTCACTGATTTCCATCTCAGAAATTCAATCAGCTCGCCTTAGAGAAGTAACCATTCTAGTTCAAATTGTCATTGTCCTCATGATCAGTAAAACTCTCTAAAATTGGAATAACAAAGTCGCCCTCTCTGCTTTCCCATCCATTTTCATTGCCTGACATGTCTTTAGTTTCATCCTTGGGTTCCCTTTCCGTTCTCAACTCTCTTGTATGACGGTTTCCTAACAAGAGAAGCTCCAACATATTTCTTCTCAAATCATAAATAAGGTTGGGCTCAATCAAACACCCTTTACTGTATGCTTCTCTAAGAAAAACAATCTCAGTAATCCCTTTAGTAGATATGTAAAATATCCCAGGATGCTTCAACAACAGCTCACGAATATTAACTACAATGCCGAGGTCCTTCTTAAAATGTGCCAACCTTTCGACTGGCACCGACTTCTCAACAGTCAAGCTCAAAACTTCATGAATAATCGCCACAGCTCGCTTCTCATACCGCTCAACACCTCCAAAAGTACGCTTCCCAACAACTGCTGACCTCGACATTAACTCATCACACCTTGCAGATGGTTCCATTGTTTCAGTGTTCTGCCGATTCCAGTGATAGGTGAGTTCTCTTTCGTAAGGCTTAACATAAGGAAGCCTTTGCCAATTTTTCAACTTCTCCCTAGAACCTGGTTCTATCTTAAATCCAGTAGGGAAATCAATAGGAAATGCATATTTGACCTCAAATTCACTCAACCATTTCTCAGTATATTCCTTTTTCCTCCAAGATTCAACCTTTGCCACCCCAAAACTCTCATCTCTTTCATTTCTATCAATTAATTCAACAATCTCTAAATCTACCATCCTAAAAACTTCATCATACTTAATAATAATCGAGTCCCTGAAGTTTTCGGGCAAACCCAATTCAGTCCTCAACAATCTAAGAGCATGCAAATGTATTGTACCATTAACAGACATCATTAAAAGCTTCTTTATTCTCATCACATTTTCATGTTCATTTTGTGATATAGCATCATCTTCTTGCTTCAGCAAAATGACAAATTTCTCCCTAAACCTGCAGCATAAATTTCGCCTAATGGGGTGTGTAAATACCTCGAAAATATGAGGGTATTTCCGGAGAAGATCACCGGCGGTAATGGTGTTAATGCCGGCATGTGGGGCCCATTTGGAGAGTGACTGAACTGAGATAAAAGGACCGCGTTTTCTTGCAGATACGACGTCGTAGAGGTTGAGGATGAGTTTGAGTCTCCGGTAGTGTCCTGTGAGTTTGTCAAGATTAGGGTCGCGGGTCCGGTTCTCCAGTCGGGTTTGGGCAGTGTTTGCGGGTTTCTTCCACCGGATTTGGGTTGTGGAATTGAAAGGGCCAAATGAAAGTGGAGTGTTTGATGATATAATAGCCGGCTTCTGCCACAGGAGTTGTAAAATTCTCATTTCTCTGTCACACGATTGTGGCTGGTGCAGAGGAGGCCATGGCCGTGAAGGGTTTATAATTGGAATTTGGTTTGGGAAAATTGTGAAGAAGGGACCTTTTCGATATCCACTGTACTGTAGTTACATTAATTCAAATTTGGGCTACATAAATCTATTCTCCCTATGGAAAAAAAATTCATACTCAAAGCTGCGCACCCGAGATTTTTAAATACGGAAATAGGGTCAAATTGTATCCCTATTATATTGCCAAAAGGACCATTTTTGTCATTTTTCTCCTAGCACTTCCGCTGGCATTCTTGAAACCTCAAAGCCGGAGAAATGGCTGTACTGTTCAACATCACCACTCTTCCTACTACTCGTCTCTCCCTTCATCCATCCTCTACTTCTTCGGTTTTTGCTCACCCATGTTAGTATCTATCTTTAATTTCTTGAATGACCTCTTTGTATGTATATTGATTACTCTCTGCTGATTTTAGTTTCTTGTTGTTTCTACTTTATGGTTTTTTTTTCTTCTGTATGCATTTGTTTTGTGTTGTGTTTGAGTTTGCAACTACTTTCTTTAGGTTCTGAATTGGAGTGGAAGATGAGCTGCTGCTTTGTTATGTTATTTTGCTCTTCAATCTCTTTATGTTTTGTTGTTTCCTGGTAAACATTGTAACTTTAGATGAATCCATTTGGGTCTTTACCAGAATACTAATGAGTTAGCCTGTTGTCATCCCCTACCTTGAAAATTTGGATTTTGGGTCAGTACTTAGGGATCAATGTTGCTCAGACTCTTCAAAAATGTTATGTTATCTCACTCGTGTTGGATCCGATAAGCACCTGTTGGTATTTTCGTTGAATGGGGATTACCATGTATCATGCAGATAAATGTATGTTTTAAAGTTTTAGCAGTTGTACTGACTGGATTTGCTGGCGTAAAGGTGCATCCGCCACTGTTTATCTGAAATGTTAGTTTTTGTATCGTTGGGGGCGGACAGAGGCAGATTCAAAATTTGAAGTTTATGAATTCCTACATGTGTTTCGATATATCCCGGGGGGGGGGGGGGGGCGCAGAAGGGGGTAACAGATCAAGACCTACCCTTTATGCTGGTTCTGCATCTTAACAATCTGCAAAATTTGAAGTTGATCAGTTGATGTGTCTTTTGATGTTATTGCCGTTGCTTTTTATTTATCCTTCTCTAGTGAGGTACAGTCTTAAGTCATTCCATTAAATACTCGATCTTCATCATCATGCATCTGCAACAGCTTGACTGCAACAGCTTGACTGTTCTTTGCTGTTTATGTTATAGAGGTTCTTAACTTCGTAATTCATTCTGTATTAGTCTCCAGGTTTTGCAACGTTCCCATTGCATACTATATTAGAGCACCCTTTATCCTCAAAGAGAAAAGTGCCTTGATTGCTAAGGCAGCTTCTGCTATTGACAGTGGGGATTCTGATAATCCGGAGAGTGATGAGGAAAGTGCGTTTGTTGATGACCTGCCATTGGAGTGTAAGCTTCAGCTGCAGTTTGAACAGAAGATGAAAATGAAGTTGGCAAAGAACATCAGATTACGAAGGAAGAAACTTGTTAGGAAGCGCTGCCTTAGGAAGAAGGGACGATGGCCACCTTCAAAGTTGAAGAAGAACAAGAATGTGTAGTCTTTACCACAAGATGTTTTGCGGGTTTTCTGCTCTCCCAGTTTCCTTCTATTATCACAACTTCACAATTCAATGTCTTCAACTTGTAAATAAGCAGATAAGGATTAATTAGCTTCTGTTTTTTTATGGTATCGATTGGTACTGTTAGAGTTTGTACTTGTCTAGTTGATAATAAAGACGGCTCTTTTTATTCCTTTTAATGTTGATTCTGAAATATTTTCATGGAAAGAACACTTTGAGACAGCTAGACTGTCAATCAACCAGTGTGATTCTGAGCTATCTGGAACTTTTCTTTGTTTGCCTTTGCTCCCTGGCCACTTGCTCACTTTCTTGAGTTCTTCCGGAGACCAAGATTTGGGGATGTAGATGTTTGCATTAGAGGTTATCAAAGTGAAAACATTTTCCTTTGATGTCATTGGTTCTGAGCTATGTTGCTCAGATTGTTCAAAAATGTCACAGGTGCATGTCAGAACCTTGAAAAGTAGTGCACTTTTTAAGGATTAGGTATGACAACATTTTTGGAGAGTCGAAGCACAATAGGTTCTAAATATGTGGGTCAGTTGTATCAACTCAAATTAGTTGAAGCTGTAAAGGGCATATGAATCGATGGAATGCAAAGGAAGCTTAGGCGATCTTTTCTTATCAATCATTCATCTAAAGATTTACCCATCTGTAAAGGACTGAGATGGCGACTGTTTCAAAGAAGTTCCATAACAAATGCCTTAAAAGTGCAACAGAAAAAACGACTAAATGAAAAACATGAAGAACTAAAGAAACATGAAAACTTAATGAAAGTGATATTATTCATTATTGGCATTTTCAGTGATAACATGGCTTTAGAATGAAGATTCAAGGTCAGAAGCAGTTGTTACAGTCATGCTGATGGATTTTCTTAACAAATCAAATGAAGTGATTGAATATGGTAAGAGTACAACATCCATGTTTTCGCTAACTTCTTCGAGCATTGTCTTAACTGGTGATATCTGCATAAAACAACAGAACAAGATTTCAAGGAAAGCACTCACAAAATCAAAGGAAATGATCAGATAAAAGGTTGTCTCTACCTTTTCAGGATCTGTGAAAGAATTCTCATCCATCACATTGCTAGATGTTAATATAGTTTTTGTTGCATCACAGGACTGCAATGAGTTCTCCAGTCCACTGATAGAGATACTAAGAGTAACTCTGCTGCTCCCAAAGTTCACAACCTGCAAAATGAGTCGTGTTGAAAAGGAAAAAATGAAAGACAAACGACTCTGAGATAACAGATGGAGACTAAGTTGTGTATCTGCAAAATGAACAGCAGTTGATTGTAGCAAGTATCAACTCAGACTGAACACCACATAATTGAACACCACATAAATATATTAACAAACATTAAAGACATATCCTCATTAGGATTCCGAGCAATATAACCTATAAACAAAGAGAAATCTTAGTTTGTTGGTCCATCTAGTTTGTTCACAGAGATGTATGAATCCAGATAATGTAAGTCTTGAGAGGCACTAATGATAAACGTCAAGAAAAACTCCTCACCTTTATTCTTAAGTAGTCGTTATCTGTCTCATTTCGCCAGGTGATGGCAGATGCTATTAGTGAATTTGAAGGATTAGCTTGGAGAGTTGAAGTAAGCAGAGTTGCACCATTTGACTCTTTGAAGAAGTGCTGCATCCAATAACTAGGGGTTCCATACACCTGTGAAGAAGTAAACACAATCGCATCTGATGTCCACCTACACAAAAGGACATTATTTTGCAGTGAACTGATAACCAATTTTGAAGAAAAAGGAGAAGAAGAAATCAAACTTACGTCCAATCGTTGTTGTTAACAAATAGGGGTGCATAACTTGCCATTTCAATCACATCACTGCATGAAAATAAGTAACCAGTTATCGTCAAGCAAAGAGATAAGTAAAATATTATTTCACCCTCTTTCTAAAGTACTTAACTCATACTATTGGTTACCCTGGAATCTATGCAGCAACTTATTTAGGATTTAGAAGCAGCTCCTCCCCAAAAACAAAAAACTTGAATTTATAGTCTTTCCTCATAAAGTTCCCAAACTTCGAAGTTTGTCAATATAACTTTACCTAACGTCTAATGTTTCTTTTTTTGTCAAAACTATTTGGTAGCCGGAATGTACTTGTCCAACTAATCTGAATTCATGTTGCATAAGGCCTATATAAAGAAGGAAGCGCTACCTACCACACTTTTTTTGTATACCCAGGCTTGAACCCAACATCTCTAGTTAAGGGGTCTAGGGGAAGGATCCTATCCGTCCCACCACAATCCTCGGTAATGAAAACTAACATATAATGTAGAAAGCCCTTGAACGTCCCACCACAACTCTCGAAAGTATAATGTAGATGTATATATTTCCAAAAATACCTGTTTTTTTCTACTCCAATAAGGAATCCAGCCTCAGACAGTGCTGCTAAAAGATGACCCTTTGCAGTATCATGATCTACATGCATAGCATACTCACTTACAAAAGCCTACGAATATAAAAAGTATTCATAAGAACCATTTAAAACAAAATGCATTAATCATCAAAGGGAACATTTAACCCACCTTTGGACCACTGCGCGGTGCATCATCAAAACGGCTGGCATTAGAGAACATATCACTTGCACTGGCATAAATCTAACCATAGAGAAATCACAAAGTTAAAAGCTCACTTGAAAACTTAGGTAAACAAAGTTAAAGCTCAAATGTGCATGCTGCCTGTAAGATAGACTTTGAACAACATCAAAATCTTACATGAAAATCATATAAGTCAGCAGGGTGATCCAATGGTTTGGAAGAACCATCACAGTTGGAGATTATCTTAATATCAGGGTAGGCTTCTTTGATTGCTAAATAGAACTTGAGGTAATTTCCTGAATCAAATATATACAAGGATTTCACTCAATCCTCAAAATTCATTGGAGGCGTGCAAATATAAATAAAAAATGTAAGGGATGTCCCAGCTACAAAGTTACTATTCATGCATATTATAGATTATGACCCAATGAAACATAGAACAAAATGTGATCTGCATACCACGGTACTGTGAGAATTTCTTATCACAATCTTCATTTCCAATAGCAACATATCTCAAATCAAAGGGCTCTAGATGTCCCATTGCAGCTCTAACCGAACCCCATCTTGAGTTAGGAGCACCTCT
Source organism: Solanum dulcamara (assembly GCF_947179165.1). Lineage (NCBI taxonomy): Eukaryota > Viridiplantae > Streptophyta > Magnoliopsida > Solanales > Solanaceae > Solanum > Solanum dulcamara. The sequence continues at coordinate 364,869 of NC_077248.1, read as the reverse complement.
CGCAAATTCAAGACCATCTAAGATATCCTGGGACAACAAATATGCTTATAAAACCTAAGAAGAGTGCTTAATATGCAACATCCACAGTCCACGTAATGCAACATTTCAATTCCAAGGATTGTTTCCATCAAATGTGTGGTGAGATTTTAACGTCTAAAGGATAGGCCTCGTAGAATTTGGCAAGAAACAGAGATTTCATGGCTGACAAAAGAGGAAATTAAAAAGATAAAAAGAATGATTGTGTATAGAAAGTCTGGTACCAATGAATATGCCTTTAAATTTTAGTGAAATATTGAGAATCTGGATAAGTTGTATGTCCAAAATATTTAACATCAAATTGATCTTCATAGGATACATAAGCTTTTATAATTCTCAATCATATTTAACAAGTAATGTCCATGTCATGTGTACGCAGGAGAAAGTTCAGGAAACCTACTTGCACGAAAGGTAAGATATCGGAAGTGTCAACTTGTTCGTTGTGGCTGATTCCTGAGAATAATAGTCATGTAGAGAAAACTAATTAATTGCATGAAGAGAACACAGACTAAATTAAAGAAAATAATAATGCATCTTAGAAAGTGGAGGAGGACTCATGCTCAGAAGATGCATGTTATGGAGATGAGGATGTTGAGATGGATGTGTGGACACACTAGGAGTGATAAGATTAGGAATGAGGTTATTCGAGAGAAGGTGGGAGTGGCATCCGTGGTCGACAAGATGAGAGAAGCGAGACTAAGATGGTTTGGGCATGTGCAGAGGAGGGGTGTCGACGCCCCAGTTAGGAGGTGCGAGCGGTTGGATTTGGGGGCTATGCGGAGGGGTAGGGGTAGACCGAAAAAGTATTGGAGAGAGGTGATTAGACAAGATATGGAGGTACTCCATATCACCTAGGACACGACCTTAGATAGAAAAGAGTGGAAGTCGCGGATTAGGGTAGAAGGCTAGTAGGGATAGAATGGTGTCTTACCGTGTGTCGGTTTAGGGTGGTCGTAGGTCTAGGCGTACCTTTATAGTTGTGTTGCTGTTGTCTTTGATTATTGCAGTACTTTTCTATAGTTATTGTTCTTGTCTTGTAAATTTTGCATTGCATTTTATTTTTATTTTTATTTCTATTTTTACTTCTTTTTTTTTCTTTTTTTCTTTATGCTATATATAGTGTTTTTTTCTTTCGTACTTGGAACTGTGACTTTCGAGCCGAGAGTCTTTCGGAAACAGCCTCTCTATCTCCATGAGGTAGTGGTAAGGTCTGCGTACATCCTACCCTCCCCAGACCTCACTTGTGGGATTCCACTGGGTATGTTGTTGTTGTTGTTGTAGAAAGTGGAGGAGGACTTACCGCTGTTGAAAACCCAGACTGGCAATGTACCTAAGTCCTCAGCTAGCTGCAGCAACAAAGGACTCAAGTAAGGAACATGCATAAGCATAAAGTATTCATGTTAAGATGCTTGGCCAGGTATTAAAAGTCCATTTGCATCAAAATTCAGGAGAGGGGAAGAATTTTACTTGAAGAAACTCAAAATGACCAAGCCCGTCATCAGTCCAGTACCCCCACCTATCACCAAAATGGCCAGGCCTCTCTTCCCATGGTCCAATGGTTTCTTTCCACCGAAATGCATTTCTTAACCAATCCCCTTCCACAAAACATCCCCCTACAGACATGTATACTGATAAGTTTATCCACGTTGAACAGATCATCAAAGACGCTCAAATAGAAGATTATCTCTACATATATAGATAGGGGAGAACTCCACAGAAGCACATGAGCAAAACTAAAAATAAGTGGTCTAACTGATGGAGAACTTAACAGTTCAAACAGCGGAGCTACGATACTTTCAAATAGCAAAACAACCAAAAAATGAAGAAGAGAAAATGAAGTCCAATTTCATGCTGCTTGTTAATCTCATCGTCATGACACCTTGAGGAGGAGAATGCTGAGAAATCAGAAGTTGAACTCAGATGATATTACTTTAAGGAGTAACTGATCTCTCATGACATTTAAGGGATGTTTTGAAGTAAGCTTTGTTCTTTTATGATAACGTGCACCGAAAATCCTTCTCATCAAGAGGGAATTGAGTGGAGAAGTCAAATAAGTAGCTGGTATAAGATATTAACTCCGATTCTATTATAAATATAATGCCTTGCTCCATCAGCTGATAAAGTTACATGACATAGACAGGTTGAATTTCAGGAATACCGGGAAATCTGATGAATGCTGGTTTCAAATCTATAAGCATTCCAAAAAGGTCTTTCCGGAAGCCATGCCCCTGCACCAAGAAAATGAAATTGCCGGAAGATCACACTAATGACACAAATACATCTACAGAGTGACCATCCAAAAGTGGAAAAAAAGGAGCAAATAACTGAACACATCATGTTCATTGACGTAGAAGAAACAATTAGTTAATGGTATCTATACCCAACAACAAGGGTAACCAATATAATTGCAATAATTTGTAAATTTGTTTAGTTTAAGTTGACAACTACTTCTTTTCACCAATAAGTTCAAAACATACATACGTTGTACGTGTCCAAGGGCATCAATGATACTTGATCAAACCATATAACACCCTTTGTAGATGATCTCAGTTCCAGTCTTGAATTGGAATCTGTTCCTTCAGCTTCCAACCAAACCAACACCTTTGTCCAATTCAATACATTATCAGCTCTGCAAGAACAATAAAGAATGAACTGTAAGTAAGATGCAAACTTCGTATAAACATTGGTGAGAAAAATTGATAAACATAGACAACTACATATATAGCATATGAAACTTACACTACGGTAGTTGTAGCCAGCTTCTTTAGTCCATTTGAACTGGTTAAAGCTACTGATAGATTAATTGGTTCACTGGAACGCACATAAAACACCAGTTTGTAACTCTTCCCACATTCGATATTCTGCAACAAGTTTCAAGGGCACAACAAATTCATGAGTATATAAACATAGAATTGCTTGAGTCTAATGATAGTTACTTTGCTTTGTTCAATGTTATCATTATCTAATCAAAACCACCAAAGTATAAAAAGGAAAGTAGAATAGTAAACCAAAATCTAATTAACCATCTAATTATAGTGGAAACCAGCATGAAAATTGAAAATACATATGAACACGTGTAAGTTGAGATTTTTAAGAAGTCGGTAAGATACCATGCCCCAGAATCCTGGATTGTAGACACCAACCCCTCCATCTGGACATATATTGGCACCTCCATTGTCACAAAGAACCTCTACCCGCAATGCAACTTTATTCCGATCAAAGCATGATGAAAGATCCGTTGATACGATCACAGAAGAATCATTCCCAATGATAGCCCATGGTTCAATGGGAGATGGCATGACTGAGCCTCCAGATTCAAAACCTGAAAGTGTTTTTTTTCAAGAATACTATGATTAAAATCAAATCCAAGAGTATTCAAGATGCAAAGCATATGACTACACATGACTGGAAATCAATTGACATTTTATAGTCCTTGCTGGTATACTCACCAAAGTCTTGTTATCAATAAAAAAAAAACATAACTGTTGAAGCATTCATACCAAAACATACAAAACTTTACAAATTATTTTTTTCATGCGCGCGAATATATTTCAAAGAAAAAGTAATTCTGACTATTGAAGTGAGGACAAAATCATATAATGTCTCTGAGTTTCTATTTGGCCAACAGTAATGCTATTGTCTTCACATTTTGGACTGACTAGTAAGCATTATCTCCCATATTTACAGGTTTTTCCTTTTCTAAATTAACCAAAGAATAGAAGCTCACCTCTGTTGCTGACAAGTTCAGCCCACAGTCCACCAGCACCAGCATGATTGATCTCCTGAAACAAAATACCGGAGGTGTTATAAATTACTCCATTGACAGTATCTAATCATCAAGGGGAAATGCATCCCAATTTATTTGGAGAAATGTGAATGCTGTCACAAGATTAGGTATTAAAAGCACTTATCAAATGTCCAATCTCATATCTATGGGGAGTAGCTCGACACAATGCACAAAATAATTCTTTTCACGAGGTACAATTTCCTTAAATGGAATGTTATAATTCTACATATCATTTATGCACTGACAGTGTTACGAAGAAATCTGCATAAGAAAGTAAAGAAAAACACAGGCAGACACCTAAATCACAGAAACAGTTATGTACAGAAAATCTGAGGTGAAAGCTTTAGCTTCTCATTTTCACTAGAATTGAAACACCTAAAATGACTTAGTTCACCTCAAAGAATATTCCAAATAGAGTATCCGGCATTTTCCTTGCTGATGCTTCTGATGCATTTACTAGCAGTAGCGCTGTCTGGTCTGCGTCAATCCCACTTGCAGAACATTGGTATTGGTTGGATATCCCAAACAGAGCTAAAAGGAGAATGCAACAAAGGGAGCAGCTTGAATCCATATCCTTCTCACACTGTTCAATGTTCCCCGAACCTATTTAAGCTTTAACAAAATGCTTATACATAAGATTTTGATCAGAAAAGTAATAAAATTGCTAATTTTTGCAACAACATAATGTCATCAAGAGATAGTACCACTAAGATGAGTGTTCAAACAAATAACAATATCAGTCTGACAGACTTTTCTGCTTGTTATTATGAACAATATTAATGGAAATCAAAGAATACAATTGGAAAAAACAAACATAAATAAAGATAACGAAAGATTGTTTTAGTGTGGACAGACGTGTAACAACTGTTTCACAAATTTCCATAGTATACAAGTTACTGGTCAAGCTTGGAGAGGGCACCCTAGTAATCTGGATTCATTGGGAGATATAATATCTCAATATCCAACTTAAATCATGGGCGGCAAACATACGAAGAAAGAGAATTCTTGACTCAGTTCTCCACCTTACCGACAAAACATATAATTGATCAAATTTTACATAGAGTTGTATTGGACAGACTAACTAGTTTAACCAACTCTACCTTGTTTCTTTTCAAGATCTCAACAATCATAAGAAAAAGAGGAGAAAAGAGAATAAAATAAGTCTTTCCCTTTTTTCCACTTAAATATTAACTCATGTAGTAGTAATGAATAGAAAAAAGCTTTAAAGTTTCTTTTACTTCTCATAATTTTCCAGTAAAACCAGACAAATGAAAACTACTTTTCTTTCCCTTTCTCCTCCACTTTTGACTTAGTTTTTAGAAGTTGAATTACAAGATCAAGAATTTGTCTAGCCACAACTTAATAAGACAATTAAATAGATGTCTTTCTGAGGGAAAGAACATCAAAAGCAACAAATACTATAAAAATATGGAAAAATAGAAATAAAACAGAAATGAGAAGTTCATAGTTGATAATTGATTGCAAGAAAACAATGAATAAACACAAAAAGGAGAAAAAGTTGACTCATTTTTTCACCTGAATAGTGAGGGACGAGTTATTAATTATACAGTAATCTCATCTGCATTCCTAATTGTTATGTACTCATTCAAGATTTCAAAACATGTGTATATATAGGTAATTTTTGGTTGAAAGAAGGGTGAAGAAACCATTCAATTCTTGAATATACCCTTGCTTTCAAGTTACCAACTTTTTGAGCGTTTAGGGACTAAACTAACTAATCACTAATTTCTTCAAGTTAAGTGTCTCTTCTGTGGATCCCATGGGATGGTGCCTCTCTTTTAATTTGTTTGTATGATACATGTAGTTTTAAAAAGTAAATTATCTTTTTGAATCTTGTTTAAGTAAAATATAGTAAAAGAAATATTCTTTCTGAAACGGACTAAATAAGAAAGTAAGATAAATAAATTGAAATGAATAAATTATTGATAGTATAATTAGTTATATGTGACTCGTTATATCATATCTAGTATGATAATTTAGAAGAAAAAATGAAGCAATAGCTTGTTATATCTGATTAAATTAGATTTGTGATGTACAAATTCTTTATACATGTGTGTAACTTAAATTTGCTAAAAATTTAACTAGGCTAGTAAACTTGAAGCAAACTTCTTGTCTTGTTTTCCAACTAAACAAGCTTATATAAGCATTATATATACCCTTTTAAAAAAAATCACCATTACATTTTAATTTTAAATAAGTTGAGAATGATTACAAATATTGCTTAGTACTAAATCAGTGAAGATTTGATTATTTGAATCTTTTACACTCATTTAGCTTTATTTAGATCAACAAATTTAAATTACTAGATAAAGAAAAATAAAATCATAACAAACTTAAGTGATTAAATGAAAGAAATATACTAAGATTGCAATTTTATGGAGTAAAATAACTACAAGTCTACCACTCCACTTATTGCATGGGAAAAAGAAGATAAATATGAAAGAGTGGGACCATATGGAGATTATGTTTTTTTTGATATTATAAGAATCTTGGAGCCAAATCATCATAATTGAAGTAAAGTGTAGAAGTAAGATTGAACAATTAAAAAAGAAAACATTTTGTTATGCTAGGACTAGGAAATAAAAATAGATGGCAAGTGTTTGAGTTTAGACCAAATACAAATTCTCATCTTTAACGATTAGATTTTTTATTTTTTAAAAAAATAACATCTTCAAAACTTTTACAATTAGGGAACAAGAGAGCTAACTCCAACAAAATTAAGGGAGCGTTCGGACATAAGAATGGTGAAATTTGAAATAAAAAATAGTATTTAAAAAATAAATGAAAATAGTATTTGAAAATTGGAATCGTGTTTAGATATGCATATAAATTGAAATTATTTTTAAATTTTTATAATAGATTTGGAGTAATAGTGAAACTAACTTTTTGGAGTTTTTCTATTTTCGAAAAAATTGTAATAGTTCTATGCTCAAACTATTTTCCACAATCATATTTCAGAAAAAAAGTGAAACGTGGTCAAACGGATGCTAAGTTATTAGATTTGAGGTCACATTTATAACATGTTTGACCAAGTTTTTAAGAGGTCAAAAGTGCTAATTTAAAATAAGTGAAGCGTTTGACCAAGCTTTCGAAAAAAAATGAGTGATTTTGGGAGTTGCATAAGCTATTTTTAAAAGCTAAAAAAATATTAGTAGCGTTTTTCCAAGAGTGTTTTTTTGAAAAAAATAACTTTCAAGAAAAATAATCAAACATTAATTGTTATTCAAAAGTACTTTTTAAATTTATAGGCACACAAATAATTTATCACCAAATATATTTTTTAAAATAATTAAGTTGATCTTAAAACCTTGATCAATATAAACGACATTACTAATCTCTTTATAATCATGAAAAAAATTCAATAGATTATAATTCGCTATCATTTTTTTATACCCATACTTTTAAGCAAAAAATTAGAATAACTTTGTCAAAGAATAAGGTATTTGTAGAAATTAAATTAGCTATATATGAAACAAACAACATTGAAGATTGAAACGTTATTGCCTTCTTTTTATAATTTCTAAACCTTATTATCCTCTTGCTATTTATCTTATTTAAGAAATTAGTTAAATGTGAAATTATTACGCACTTTTTCTTTTAATTTATATTTTCACATGTGACATTGCACAAACTTACTATGTTAGTCAAATGCATGCATGCTCCTCTAGAGTAGGGGTGTTTGAAATAGACGTATCGAGTTATCGATTAATAATTTAGAATTTTATAAATAATGAGTTATCAATTTGTAAATGAATTATTTAACGAATAAATTAATTCATTAACTCATTTTACTCGTGCTTTTTTTAGTTAAATTTTGGTATTTTATTGATGAAGTAATGAGTATAAAATAACACCTTAAACCATCTCCGGAAAAGCTCATTCCCTACATGGCTCAATCGACTAGGAAAGAAATAAACAAACCATCAAAATCAAAACACCTAGCATTTTGAACCTCTATGTCCCCTCTATCTCTTTGTTGGAGTTACTCTCAAATAAGGACATTTTAGTTTATCATTGTTAATGATCTTTCTTCCTGCTACTTTCAAACTGCTGAAATCTTTGTAGTTGCACCCTCCTTTATCAATTGCAATATTTGTCAAGTAGTCTGCTAGTTGATTTCCTTCCCTAAGAATGTGCTGGAATGTACGTTGTTTGTCCTGTAAGCATGTTTTGATTTCTGTCACCATCTCATAGATTATCCAGGGGCATGACCGTTTTTCTTCTAGAATGTTGTACAATAGCATAGAATCTGTTTGAATGATTATTTTATTGTGTTGCTCCTGTCTGTTATGTTTACATGCTTGTAGAATCGCTTTCGCCTTTGCTACAGAGTTAGTGGTGTTTTCAATAGTAGCTCCCTCTACATATAGTAAATCCTTCTTTCATTCCACAAACAAAAGCCATAGGAGCTTATACCTGGATTTCCCTCGAAGCCCCATCTGTATTGTATTTTAGCCAATTTACTGGTGGAAAATCTCACAATACTCTTGTTACCTTCATCTTGGGACTGTAACCTTCCAATTCTTTAATCATATCTGACCAATTACTAGGACATTTCATATTAGGCTTCCTCATTTGTAGCATCATGACAATATTCTTGGTAATATTATGAATGACTCTCTGAATTGATGTCTTCTTTCCCTCATGCTTCATTCTATTCCTCCTTCTCCAAAGTTCCCATATTATAAAGCTAGGGATAGCTCGATAATATGGTCTCATTGCTTTTTTAACATCTCTCTCCCACCATAGCATTATCACCTCCCTCAAGTGCAGTCCTTCAATGTTAAAACCTGCAAAAGAACAAAAATAGAACCAAGTCTTGTTAGCTAAAAATATCCTAGAAACACATGAGCAAGTGTCTCCTGAGTAGGTCTTTCACAACATCAGCACCTAGATAGACCTTCCTGTCCCCATCTTCTCACTTTGTCATCTACAGGTAATTTGAATTTCCATAATCTCCACATTGTGAATGCCACTTTAAAAAGGGTGCCTTTTGTCTAGATCCACTTGTAAGTTTTGTTTTCTCCTTCTTTATGCCTTATATACTGCCAAGCTGATTTCACAGAAAAGGTTCTTTTATTGTCCATCATCCATACTGACTTATGTGACTCAATCATTTGTCCGGAAGGTTGAACATTATGACTGATATTCTCTATTAGCTCTTGTGGCAGTATACCATTCAAAACTTCTATGTCCCATTTTTTCCTCTTTACTAATTCATCAACTCTTTTGTAATTATCTTCTCATTCACAGTCTTCTCTTGTAATGGTGTACAAATTTCCCATTCCCATCCAGTTATCATGCCACATTGATGCTGATTCATTTCTTAGTAGCCAAAAGATTTGATGTTCAATAAGATCTCTGGCCTGTAACATTTTCTTCCACACCTATGATCCTCAATTTTCTATTCTCCACACCACTTCATTTGCATGCTCTTTTTGACAGTACTTATTCCTCGTATACTCACTCCATAGTAATGGCTTTGTTCGAAAATTCCACCATAATTTGTAAAATAGGGCCATTGATACATCTTCCATTAGGCTGAATTCTAATTCCCCTTCCTTCTCTAACAAACATAAATTGCTCCACTTTGTCCAATGTCTTCCTCTTCCTCCAACATAATTGCTTCAAAAAAATTGTGTCATCATTTTTTAGCTTGATTTGGTATATTCATGGGAGAATTCATGACTGACAAACAATGAATGAGAGTTCTTTGGAGCACATGTTTTATTAGAATAGCTCTTTCTTCATAGGATAGTAATTTTTCTTTTCATGCCTGAATTTTTGAACCAATCCTTTGTAAAATCTGCTGATAATATGCTTTTTGTTTCCTTTTATAGAACATAAGGCATCCCAAGTAAGTGAAAGGGAATTCCTTTCTTAGGATTCTTGTTGCTATCTCATCTATCACTGCTTCTCCTACTATTACAGAATGATATATACAAATAACACTCTTCTCCTTGTTTGTTTTCTGCCCAGAAATATCTTCATACCTCTTCAAAGTATCTATAATCATCTGCATTTTTCTCACTTCTTCCTTGCCCATTATAATCATATCATCTGCAAATGCTAAATGATTCACTTTGAGACTATCTCTTGGCATTCCAAACCTCTTAAAATCCTTCTTCTCCATAAGAGCATTTAACTTCAGCCGCCAATATGAACAGGATAGGTGAGAGAGGATCACCATATTTAAGTCCTCTAGATGATTTAAAGAATTCCTTTGGTTGTACAGTTAGTAGAATCGAGTATCAATTGTTACTGATTAGTCTAAACACCATATCAATAATCCTTTCCCCAAAATCTACTCTTCTTAATACCTTAGTCATGAATATCCATTCTACCCTGTCATAAGCTTTTATTATATCAAGTTTTATAACTAGATTTGGTGGCTGTCCTCTCTTTCTGATTTCAGCAATGATTTCTTGCACTAATAGCACATTCTCTGCTATACTCCTTCCTTGCACAAATCCTGCTTGCCTAGGAGAAATAATCTTAGGTAACATTGTCTTAAGTCGTTCATGAATAATTCTTGAAAATTTTTTATTCATGAAATTACTTAAAGAGATAGGTCTAAGATCTGAGAAAGTATTCACATTAACTTTCTTAGGAATGAGCACTGAATTCGTATGGGTTATAAACCTCGGCAACTCTGCCCCTCCAAAGAAAGCCCTGACCATACTGTAAATGTTCTCTCCAGTGATGTCCCATGTTTGCTAATAAAAAACTCCTGTCATTCCGTTCGACCGTCCTACACTATCCTTATTTAGTCGCATGACTGTCTCTTTGACTTCGTCTACTAAAGGCATTCCCTGAAGTTTCTCATTTTCTTCCTCACTAATCACAACTAGTATTTTATTCGGCATTTCAAATTCATCCCTATCTACTTGTTTTGTAAATTGCTTTATGTAGAACTCTTCAGTCGCCTTTGCAATGTCTTCATGATCCTCTAACCATTCCCCATTATTAGTCTGAATTTTGTTCACTCTAAGTCTGTTCCTTCTCCTCAATTTGAGATAGACCCATCAAAATTCCTTCTCCCTTGAAAGTTGTTTTTTAAGATCCGCTTGAGTTTTGTGAAGCTTTTCCCTGTTGGCTTCTGATGGGTCTATCTCAAATTGAGTTTCTTGAGCTTTAATGACTTCCTCTAAAGTGGTTATCTCCTAAAATATATTCTTAAAAGTATCTTTACTCCATTTGGCTAAAGCTTTTTTTAATCTTTTAGCTTATGATAGAACAAGATAAAAGGATCCCTTTCAAAAGCTGTTTTCCAGTGTTGCTTTACCACGTTCTTAAAGGAACTTTCTCTTAACCAGAAATTAAGAAATTTAAACGGTCTCACTATTATCTCCTCAGTGGTTTTGAAGGAAATTAAAAAAGGTTTATGATCAAATTCGCTTCTCACTAAATGCTCCACCATTAATACTGGGAAGAGATCTTGTAATTTGTCATTGCCCATCACCCTATCTAGCCTTTTAAAAATGCACTCTGCATCTGTTCTACCATTCCATCAAATGTATTTACCTCCTTTAAATTCCTTATCCTCCAGATTACACACATTAATACAATGATTGAAGTCCCTGACTTTTATTTCGAATACTGGTAGACCCCGTAACTTCTCCTCTTCCTTGCTTATTACATTGAAATCTCTCCCTATCAGCCAAGGGGCATTGATACTATCTGCCAACTCCTTCGTGGATTTCCATAACCTTTGTATTTCACCCTGTGTACATTTAGCATATACAATTGATACGACCACTTCCGTGCCCAATCCTTGATTCTGAAGTTTAAGTGTTAGCATCTGCTCTTCATCTCTTTCTATAGAGAATTTCGGTGCTTCATCAATGAATGCCCAAATTTTGCCATTCACATTTGCCACTACATGTTTCATCCCTAGCTTCCTTCTGAAAACCTCTAGTTCTTGCTTCCTCAAACGGTTCTGAAAGACCCACAAAGTAAAATTAATTTCTTTTATGAAGATTAATAAGTCTAGTAAACACCTTTTGAGTGTTTACTAATCTAATGTTCCAGATTAAAGCTCTCATTGATATTTAGTATTTTTGATAATTGTTCTCTTAGACCTTGAAGAAGCTTGTGCCGCATTGAGTTCTCCTCCCCCTTGCTTCTTTGATTTGGTGTGTGATTCTTTTAGCCTGCTTATTTGTTTAGGGGATAAATCTCCTTCTATGACTACCTTCTCTATGTTTTGTGTCATATCTTCCTTTTCATTACTCAACCCTGTTAATTCAATACGTCCATCCTGATTATCCTTCTGGATTGCTAGCGGTATTACTTTCTCATTACTTGGTTCATAAATCACTATAGTTTCGGCCTTTTCCTCTTCTTCATTGTTTTGTCCCTCTTTTATATCTTGTTCTTCTTTATTTTGTTTTGCATCAACTTCCCCTTCCTCTTTTTCCTCTGCAATTATCTCTTTGTCATTTTGATTTTTCGGTTGTGTCTCTGTTTGCCTTGTATTAGATTCCCTTTCCTCTTGTTCCTTTACAATTATCACCTCTTGCCTCTCTTCTTGTCTCCCAAAGACCCCCTTTTCTCTCCTTTTTCATGCCTCTTTCTTTGTTGGTTTTCACATTTTGCTTCATTGTAAGTGCTTTTTTTTCCAGTTAATTTTGATGATTTCAATTTAATTTTGCTTCTTTGTTATAGGTTTGAAAGAATTCGAATCCATGGTTTAGCTTTGTTCTTCTCTGAAATTTATTATTTTGTGAGGAATGATTTGATGGGTTGCTTCTATTTGAATTGATCCAAATTAAAATTATGCAAGAGTTTCAATTTCAAGATTTGATATTTTTACAGATAAATATTAAATGATGTTATATGTTCAAGTTGAAATTTTATATCTTGTGAACTAGGTTTGGTATATGATTGAGAAGCTCAAGAGGGGAAGGGGGAGGGGGGTGTGTTTCTGCAAAATATGTATTTTGGAGAATAAGACAACAGAAGGCTGCAAAATAAGTAGTTTTTTTAATTGGTTAATTTTTTTTTATATGGGCAAAGATGCCATGTGTCATCGATCCATTGACTACTTTTTGTTTTTCTCATAATTAATTATTTAAAAATTATTTTATACACAAATGACAATTATCGTCATTTGATTTGTCACTTTACACGACATACGCGAGCGTACCACACCTTCCTTATATATTTTTGCTGATTGTAAAAAAAGTGTCAAAATGACACAACAAACTTAACATGAGGTGTCTAAAATAAAAATAGCCTAATTAAAATGTCTAAGTGAAAGTTGGTGCCAACTTTAAGTTGGTGATAACTTTTAACATTTATAACTTGTAAGGTTCATTTGAAAGAAGTATTAATTATTTTTAATAGATTAAAATTATGGGAAGTCATAAAACATTAAATATATATTTAATGCAATTATTTACCAAAAAAAGGCTGAATACATAGATAGGTTTTTGAACTTGGTTGATTTTTCCTCTCAAGCACCTCAATTATGCTGCATTCCTATTGAACCCCTGAATCATACATAATTTGTACCTTTTAAACATATATTGCTGACATTGTATAAAACGTGTTATTACATTTAAAGAGCGCGTGAAAAAGATTTAAAAGGGCCGATGTGAAATTCATTTTGGGATGTAAGGAGCTGATATGGAATCCATTAAATGTGTTAACATGTTTGAAAAGCATGTGAAAAGAAAGAGTGTTACATTTCAAAATGAATTTCACATCAGTCCCTTTAAATTTTTTTCACATGCTCAATAAATGTTTAAAAGATACGTATGGTTTTGAAGTGTAAACCACATCTGAAAATTGGACTAGCCGGCACGTGACAAAGATGTTGTGCTAATCTTGTTTATTCAAAAATCTAACGCAGTGTACTATTTAACTATGCCAAAACTGTCCACTTCACACTTCACTACACAATTTTTCTTCAAAAGTTGCTCGACTCTATCTTTCTTCAAGATCATTTTCCCCAATTTCTCAGGTAATTTTCCTTTTAAAGATCCTGTTTTTTTACCTGAAAAGCTTTAATTTTTTTTTATCAATTTGAGATTTTATTTGCTTTTGGGAAGTTTTCATTTCTTTTTTGTAATTTGTTTTTGTCTCTAATTGTCATTATACTAAATCTGAGTCCATAAAGGGTTTTTCTTGAAAAAATTGAGTTGGGTTAGCTTGTTTTGTGCTTTGCATGTGTTTTTTGGTCTAAATCTGGGTTGATTTGAACTGGGTTTCTAGGGTTAACTCAAATTAGGGCTTGTTCCTGTTCATTTTTTCTGAAAGTTTGAATTCTTATTGTGATTTTTCAGTCAGTTTTCTGTGGGAAGCTATTCTGGAGTTAAAAGTTCGCATCTTTGGAGGTTTTAGGTGAGGATTGTTAGCTTTTAGTGATGCATGTTGTCCTAGAGAGTTTTTTTTTGATGGTTTTAACTTTTTCTTTGATTTAGGAAATTGGAGATTGTGCATGGATCTAAGTGTTGATTGGGAGAAGTGCTGAGCTTTGAATTGGGGTTATTCATGTGAGTGGAAGTAGTGATCTTGTTGTTTTGGCTGTTCGTTTTTGATTGAAATGGAGCAAGGCTTTGGTTCAGATTCTGTTCCGCCAGCAGGACCCATTGACAAGTCTAAGGTTTTGGATATTAAGCCTTTGAGATGTCTCGTCCCTGTATTTCCATCCCCAAATGGAATGACATCTGGTACAACTCCTCAACCCTCACCATTTGTGTGTGTTCCTCCAAGTGGTCCTTTCCCACCTGGGGTTTCTCCGTTTTATCCATTTTTGTCCCCGAATGAGTCTGGAAGATCAGCTGAAAATCAGGATGGTTTAGGTTTTGGGACGCCTATATCTCCCGTTCCTTTAAATTCATTCAGAACTCCAACTGCGAATGGAGACACTGGGACAAGGAGGCCCGGTAGACCTCGTACTACGAATGGCTTAGCTGCAGAAGATGATGATTCCCAGAATCACAGTGACCAATTTGGTAGTGGCTATAGTGTGCACGCTAATGATGTTGAAGACACTAGTACAGGAAAAAAAAGGGGAAGACCGAGAAAGACTAGGTTAAGTCAGTCAGGCTCAGGTAATGCAGCTACCCCGCCAATCGAAGTGGATATCGATCCACTATTAAATCAGTTGCTTGCATCCTTCAAACTTGGTGAGGTCGATCAGGTTAAGAAAGCTGATGGTGACAAGGAGCTAGCTGGGCGAATACTGTTGGTTTATGATTTATTTCGCAGAAGGATGACCCAGATTGAAGAGAGAAGGGGTGAGACTCCGGGTTCTGCAAGAAGGCCAGACCTAAAGGGTGCTAATTTGCTGATGACAAGGGGAGCTCGAACAAATCAAACAAAGAGGATTGGAAATGTACCCGGGGTTGAAGTTGGTGACATCTTCTTCTTCAGGATGGAATTGTGCCTGGTTGGCTTGCATGCACCCAGTATGGCAGGGATAGATTATATGAGTGTCAGGCTTACAGGGGATGAGGAACCTATAGCTGTTAGCATAGTGTCCTCTGGAGGGTATGATGATGAAGGGGATGATGGGGAAGTGCTAATTTATACTGGCCAGGGTGGAGTTCAGAGGAGGGATGGCCAAATGTTCGATCAGAAACTTGAGAGGGGGAATCTTGCTTTGGAAAAGAGTATGCATCGCGGCAATGAGGTGAGAGTAATTAGGGGTGTTATAGATGTTCAAAATGGGGGGAGGGGGAAGATCTACATGTATGATGGACTTTATAGGGTCCAGGAATCATGGGCAGAGAAAAGCAAATTGGGCAACTGCAGCATTTTCAGGTACAAATTGCTTAGGGTACCTGGGCAGCCTGAAGCATTTACATTGTGGAAATCAGTTCAGCAATGGAGAGATGGAACGGCGACACGGGTTGGAGTTATCCTACCCGACCTAACATCTGGTGCAGAGAGCCAGCCTGTTTGTCTTGTAAATGATGTTGATGATGAGAAGGGACCTGCTTATTTCACATATATCCCAAGTCTGAAGTACTCAAAACCTTTCATGAAGTCTAATCCATCTGTGGGCTGTCAATGTCTTGGCGGATGCCAACCTGGTGGGTCCAGTTGTCCTTGCATTCAGAAAAATGGAGGCTATTTGCCCTTTAATCCACTTGGAGTTCTCATGAGTTACCAAACCGTGGTACATGAGTGTGGTTCTGCCTGTTCATGCCCTCCGAACTGCCGAAATCGAATCACTCAAGCAGGTCCTAAAGCACGTGTGGAGGTCTTCAAAACAAAAAATAGAGGTTGGGGACTTAGGTCTTGGGATCCCATACGTGGAGGTGGCTTTGTTTGTGAATATGCCGGAGAAGTCATTGAGGAATCTAGGGTAGGTGAGTTTGGCAATGACGGTGATGATGATTATATATTTGATGCTACCCGCATGTATGAGCCATTGGAAGCTGTGCGTGATTATAATGACGAATCCAAAAAGGTCCCATATCCCCTTGTAATAAGTGCAAAAAAAGGTGGCAATGTGGCTCGTTTTATGAACCATAGTTGTTCACCTAACGTTTACTGGCAGTTTGTTGTACGTGAAATTAACAATGAGACATACTACCATGTTGCGTTTTTTGCCATTAGACATATTCCTCCCATGCAAGAATTGACTTTTGACTATGGCATGGTTCCACCGGACAAGGCAGATCGAAGGAGGAAGAAATGCTTATGTGGGTCATTGAACTGTAGAGGGTATTTTTACTAGTCGTCGTGATGACAGAAATGGTGTTCACTAGTCAACACCGTATTGAGGTATAGTTTTCTTTTTATATTAAAAAATATCTCGTTTGTTTCGTTTTACTTCTCGTTTTGTGTTCTAATCCATGGTTGCTGGTTATCATGTGAACATATTTTATGTAGAATTATAAATAGCATTTTAGCTGTATAAAGTTAGTTGCTTCATCTCCATTGAGTTTATAAATTGAAGTGATTCTGGAGTTGACTTGTTCTACTTTTTGATCTATCCGTTGGGCCTACTCAGATGAGGTGGCAAAGGCTCTATGTTTACCTTCATCTTCAGGTTTCCTAGTTTGCTCCTGCTTTCTCTTTCTTTAATTGATATTTGTAGTCCTTGCATACCATATTGGGGGGTCATAATTTGATAGAGGCATAGAGCAAAGGGATTTAAGAAATTATTAACGAGGGAGCAAGGGGTGTGGTTGATTTGCCATGGTTTGTTAAATGAGTATTTTTTTAATAAATGGTTTTGTTAAATGAGTATCTATCTACTTTAAAATTATTTTTGTTCTTGTAAAGTAAGGTAAATTTCATTTAGCAAATAAATGATAGTACCATTAAGGCACTGCTAGGTACAAACATATACAAAAAGAAGCTGGATATTCCTTCACTAATTAACTTGACCATCTGTGAGGACTAGCACTGGTTCTATGTCATTTTCATCCTTTCCTTCACCCCAGAATTTTAAATTATACAGAATCTATGTTTAATAAAGAAATTTTTTCTATTTTCTCCTCAAAACATCTACAATTTCTTTCTAACCAAACTATCCAACATACGATATTGTCCTCTATACGTTTCTGTGTTCCTTTCTCAACCTTTATTCCTGTGAGCTAGCCTGCTTGTTTTACATTCCATGGCATCACCCTGTGAACTCCATAGTTACTCCTAAACATGCTCCATATTTGCCCTGAAATATTACAATGCCGGCATCAGTATCTGTCTTACTGGTTCACATCTTCTTCACATAAGAAACACCTGATGCATTTATTAAATCCTCATGTTGTAGATTGTCCTGTGTGAGACATGCCTCGTGTTCTGCATTCGATCCGCAACTAGACATTTTTTTGGACTTGTTCTCCACAATTTTTTCTAGGGCCTGTGATTTGACTCGTCAACTTCCTCTTAAACAAGGTTTGGTAAACAATTTGACAGAAAATTCACCTTCACTAATGCTTCCTGTTTTCAGTTCAATTACTTACTCCAGTAGTTGTAGTGGTGATGTAATCCTAACAATCTTCCAATCGTTAAAGTTTCTTCTAAATCCTCTCTTCCCATTCCAACACCGTGCAACTGTAATCTCCGTATCAATTGTCAGATTGAAGAGATCTATAAAGTTGTCTATCAACGTACCATTTTCCGTCCATTTATCCAGCCACAATCTGACGATTTCACCATTTCCAACTGTGATATTATCCAGTCCAAAAATTGATCCCGCAGATCACTGATTTGTCTCCAAACAGCTACACCATATGGGCTATTGATTGGCTTTGTGCATCATTTGTTCTCCATTCCATTTTGTTAAAAAAAGTTCTCCATTCCATATTGGCAATGGATCAATCTTATCCTTAGCTAGCTATCTTTTCCAAAATTGAATCTTCAATGCCGTTTGAACAAGAGAAAATTGCATCTGCTTATGTAAACCTTGACATTTCAGTATGTTGGGGGGGTTTCTTACATACTGAAATGTCAAGGTTTACATAAGTAGATGCAATTTTCTACGGCACAGAAGCCAGGACAGAAGAAAAATCCACAGCGATGAAAGTTAAAACAGATGTTAGTTTGTACATTAAGAACTCTAGATTAAACAATGAAAGTCTCTTGTTCAAACGGCATTGAAGATTCAATTTTGGAAAAGATAGCTAGCTAAGGATAAGAGTGATCAACTGTCCAACGAAGTTGATCCCACCCACAAAGGAAAGGCACTGATTTCCCAAGGTGTCAGCTGTCTTTACACTTTGCTATGATGCTTTTGCATTCCCCCGAAATTTCTGTGTCTGGCAGTCTGGATTCAAGAGGCTGTCCCGAGTAAACTTTTAGAAAATTTCTCCTTGGCATCCCATTATCTCTGTCAATTCTTGTATCATCTGTTCAGAGGTAACTGGAAATATGCTACTCTTTGGTGAGATTGTCTGTAGACAAGAAATTGCCTCAAAGGCCACAAGTATAGCTTTTAAGCAAGGCAATTGTTCCTCCTTTTTCCCTATGAAGCACACCTGGGTCATCTGCATAAAGAATGTGAGCTATTTCCACTTAGTTTCCCTATGTGTCCTTCAAGTTTACATTCTTGTAACCATCTTCGATCAATGGTCCTTTAAGCATTTATTGAAAGCCTCTATAGTATAACCAATAAAAATAAGAAAGGTTATGAAGGATCTCCTTGCCTTAATCCCCTTGTAGGGATGAAGAAACCTACTGTAGTGTCATTGATCAGTATAGAGAGCTACTGTTGATATACACGTCTTTATCCACGCGATCCATTTATCTTTTTATTTGTTTCATTATGTTTAAGAGAAAAAACCTATTTTACATGATCGTAGACTTTTTCCAAGTCCAATTTGCAAAACACTGCTCTTCTACCTTTCTCAACATGTCTAAACATTCATTTGTTGTCAAGGTAGCATGCACATTTCCTTATCCTGAAAGAAAAGCCTTCTGATTTCCAGATATCAACTTATCCATCACCGTCTTTAGCCTCACAGGCAACACTTATATTAAAATTTCCCCCAATAGACTTGTTGGCCTATACTACCTTATTTCCACAACTCTTTTCTTTTTAGGAATTAGAGTAATATATGTGGGCATTCAAGCTCTTTCAAGTCTTCCCTCATTGTGAAAAACATTAAATGCCTGCGTCGTGATATCATCCTTCACAGTTCCCCAGATGGCCATTGTGAAGCCAGCAAGCGTAGGTGCCTTATCTCCATTACAATTTTTAATTACGACTTCTCTTTCCTCTTGGGAAGAATGTCTTAGCATCCATTCCATTTCTTCTCTTGATACTTTGTTAGAAGACTATCATATTTCCAGCTTGGTCTCCATACTTCATTATTCTTGAAAAGGTCTTCATAGAATTTTTATACGTTTTCTGAATCTTCCTCCAGCTTTCCTTCTATTCTTGTTCTATCTATGTGATTGCATCTCATGTGCATTCACCATTTTATGAATTTCTTTTGGTATACCCTTGTTGAAACCTTAAAACTCTTTGAATTTTACCCCCATGATGTTTCTTCAGCTCTTGCAATATCTTTCGGCTCATATAAGAGAATTTTCTTACCTGACGAATCCTTTTCATTCCATACCCTTCTCTCTCTGTCTATCCAAATCCTATAGGCTTTTGAGGATTGTAGTTATCTTTTCTTCCAATCTGCCAAATACCTTGACATTCTGTTCCTCGTCATTCTTTGGAAGTCTCAAATTCTTAGCTATTCTGAAGTTTGGTCTGTTATTTGATTTGTAAGATTCCACCATTTGTCAATTAAATCTATAAATCCTTCAACTTCCAGCCACGTGTTCTCAAATTTAGAATAATTCTTTGAGTTTCTCCATTCACCACCTGCTAATATCGGCTGGGACAGGTCTAAAACAGTCTTTTGTAGTACGTTTACTGGTGATATCCAAACATTTTCACCTTATGTTCCCAGTTCTGTCTATCCCAATGTGTTTTTTAATAACCAGTAATCCTCAAAGCTAGCGGCGTACAGTTCAAAACTCGGCGGATAATGAGCCTATTTCTCTACCTTTTGCTTTTGTCTGCTGCAAGGTTTGAACCCGGGATTTTCGTCTGCCCACACATTTGGGCTCTTATAACCGGACCAAATCCCTAGAGTCGCTCTTGAATGTGTAAAAATAATGGTTAGAAAATGGGGGAAAAGGTATAAAAGTCAACATGGAATTGAAACGAATACAAAGTGATATAGTTGGATGGACAATTTGAGTTTGCTAGATCAATTAAATCGTCCACTTTAGCAAGCTTGTCTTTTCAAAATGGACTAAATAGAAAGTAGGTCAAGCATAATGAGACTACCTTTGAATCAACTGAGTTCTTTCTAAAATTGCTGGATGAATTCATCCTCTTCCCATTTCATCTCCTCTTTTCCTGATTCTTTATAGACACTGCATGTAATTATATAGCCCTGGACACACAACACTAAAACATGTCAGTTTTCTCTCTCTTGCAGCAGATCAGTAGTTGAAGATAGGAGCAGCAAGGTTTTGGACTTCTGGTACACCCTCTGAACGGATAGCGTATGGAATCTACTATTATCAATTATGTCATCACCCGGAGCCAAACACCGGGATGTTGTAGCTTATCGTTTGCAACAACTCTAGACAAATTTGTTGCTTTTTATGTATTATTAAATACTTACGATTGTCATTGACAGGGTAAAATTCAGTGAAGACAGGTTTCTTCTGGTTCCTCATAATTTTCACCAGCTTCGGCTAGTCGATGATATTGTACAATATCCTATTAATGTATTAGACTGTAGTGTTGTTTTGTTTATGCATCAGACTAATGTTATTTTGTTGCAGCTCTGTTTTAATTTCTTTGATAACGTAGATCGCTGAAGCACACACTGGTTTCCTTAATCACTATATTGTTGCTGTCTCATCGAGAGTCGAATTCCAATTACAAATATTTTCTCGCTCACTTAAGGATGTGACCCAGAGGTCAATGAAAACAAGCGCTAACGCTAAAATTTGTTAAATTGCTTAGACTACACCGTTACCAAAAAATATGTATTGTATTTTGAGTTGAGGGGCTGTTACCAAAAAATATGTATTGTATTTTGAGTTGAGGGGCTATTGAAAATAATTTCTAGAGAGGTAAGATTGTCTACACTTTATTCTTTCGAAATCTCTTACTTTGTTGTAGAGTGACTGTTTTTAAAAGATCGTAGAGTGACTGTTTTCAAAAGACCGTTATGAAGGTAGAGATTATTTTCAAAAGACCATCAGTTTGAGTAAAACACGTTAGATTAGAACAGTTGAAGGAAAAAATAAATCAGCATCGTTTATGATTGAGATTAGGATGGTATTTGATCATTTTCGAGCTCCCAAGTTTGCCTTCCCTAAGACAAAAGGGACTAATTAGCCTAAAAGACAAAAAAATAACGATTAAACTACATCATAATTGAAACATAAACCTCTTTTCCAATAATAATAATAATAATAATAAAGACATAATCCGCGCGAAATGTTCGGTTCCTCCAAACTGTTTTAACGGTAATGAGAGAAAAAAAGAAGAGAAACCATCATTGAGCATGTAGAGCTGGGGAAAAGCTGGTTTAGATCAATCAAGAAGAAGAGAGAGAAAGAGTGAGGAGAGAGAAAAATTAGAAATCTTGTTTTTTTCTTGTTCTTCTTCCTCCTCTACTCCAATTTATTATGGTTTTTTTTGGCACCAGCAACCCCTCAATTTACAATCTTCATTTTCTTTTTTGATCTTCAATAAATTATGGGTATTCTTGTTTTACGTCTATAATAATAACCAAAAAAATTACAAAAAAAAATAATTTCAAGGTTCTAACTTTTTATTTGGATATAGCACTGTGATGGGAGGTGGGATCACAAATCAAGATTTGGCTTTTTCTTCCAAATCTATGGACCCTTCTAAATTGAAGAAAAGGCTTTATCAAGTTTGGAAGGGTCGCAACGTAAGCCCTTTTAATCTTTCTTCATCTTGATCTTGTAATTTAATTCCTAACATATTGTGGTAATTAAGAATGAGACTTGTTTAGAAGGGGAGCCTTAAAACAGCGGTAAAATTGTCTCTGTGTAAACATATAAGTTAGGAGTTCGAGCCATGGAATCAACCACTTTTACTGATGTTTTGTGCACCGAGCTGCCTTTTCAGGACAAGGCAAATTCATGGGGCTTTTACAAATTCATGCTCGTTTCATTTATGATAAGCTAATGCAAGAAGCCAATATTACCTATCTTTTTGATGCAGAATAGCTCAATCATAAAAGCTTTATCTAATGTTTCAGAAATTTCTCTGTGGAGGAAGATTGATCTTTGGTCCCGACGCAGCATCACTGTACTTATCGACATTTCTGATAGGGGCTCCTGCATTGACATTTTGCATAAAAATGCTATTGATGATACCAAAAGTCAGTCCAATATATGGTCATGTTGTACTAATTGTGGGACTCATCATCACAGTTTTGGTATGCAATTCAGCACTTGAAGATAAAATTGCTTAAAGTTAATAGTACTAAGAATGAATGCTGTAAACGATTTAATGCAGGCATTGAGTTTTCTCCTCATGACATCTTCAAGCAATCCAGGAATAGTTCCTAGGAACTCGCGGCCACCTGACTTGGATGAAATATTGAATGCAAGTTCAGCATCTATGGAGTGGGTAAACAATGCAGCCCCTGATGTGAAGTTACCAAGAACAAAGGACATTTTTATCAATGGTCATTCAGTAAAAGTCAAGTTTTGTGACACATGTTTGCTATATCGTCCACCACGTGCTTCTCATTGCTCGATTTGTAACAATTGTGTTCAGAGATTTGATCACCACTGTCCATGGGTGGGTCAGTGTATTGGAGTTGTAAGTCATCTGTTCAGTTCTTAGTATTCGATATTTTTCTTCTCATTATCTGTGTCTAGTACTGAATTAAATTGTCTGTGAAGTTTGAAAGTTCATGTCTTTCACTTCATTAAAAGTTCATTTACACTTTCTTTCCCCCTTGTATTGCAGCGCAATTATCGGTGCTTTATCCTTTTCATAACATCAACAACAACTTTGTGCATATATGTGTTCACATTTTCGCTGCTAAACCTTCTTGGACAACCAGGGAGCTTTTTGCATGCCATGTCAAGGGATGTTGTATCTGTGGTTTTGATATGCTATTGCTTCATAGCTGTATGGTTTGTCGGAGGGCTAAGCGTCTTCCATTTTTACCTAATGTCAACCAACCAGGTTACTTTCTCGCTCTCCAATCGTAGTTTCTGTATCTCTACAACATAACATCCTAATTCATGTGTATCAGTGCAATCTAATATGATTCTTTTGATCCTCTAGTCTTGTTTTTTCGAAAATGCACCTGTTACAAGTTCCCTTATCACCTATTATGGTTTCAATAGCTATGTATGCATCTCTCCTTTTCTTTTTGTCTTGCTTTGAGGTGAAACTTAGTTTTCACCTTTGGGACGAAAATCGGACAGTGTCCTCTACTCTAACTGAAATGTCCTTGCATCCAAATATTCGTTTTCTTAATGAAATTCAACTATTGAAAGAACATAAGAAACAACAACAACAATAGACCCGGTATAATCCCACAAGTGGAGTTTGGGGAGGGTTGGATGTACGAGACCTTACCCCTAACCTTTGGGTAGAGTGGTTGTTTCCAATAGACCCTCAGCTCAAAGGAAGTAATCAAAACACATAAGGAACATCAGAGTAAAACAATTGAAAACAGCAGACATGTTTGTGACTTATTTGTATTTGCACATATTATTGCAGACAACGTATGAAAACTTCAGATATCGTTATGAAAAGAAAGAGAACCCATACAGCCGTGGCATTTTGAAGAATCTCAAGGAAATCTTATGCTCTAAGGTCCCCGTTTCATTGGTCAACTTTCGCGAGTGGGTGATTGAAGAAGACGATTCAAGTATGAGGTCCATGTCCATGAGTCATAGATTTGGTTCAATCAACTCTAAAGGGAAGTTTGATTTAGAGATGGGAGGCATACTTGGAAAAGATGCTACTTTCCAAGTGGATTATGGTGGCATTGATGAATCTTTAAAGAAGACGAGGAGCGATAATGCAAATTTTGATCCTCTTTTCTTTCCCGATGATCAAGATGCAGAGTCAACACATTCAAATGAACAAAGAACAGTCAAAGATGGCAGAACTGATGAAGGAAGCAACCGCGGATCTTCATAGCAGTTCCTCATAGATAAAAGGTAGTTTTTTCTCATACAGTCAGACTTCTTTATGACAACCGTCCTCTGTAATACCATTTCACTATAACAAGCAAGTTTTCTCTGTAACCTATTTTTCATGTTATATTATATTATATGTTCTCTATAACATAACTTCACTATAGCAACCTAAACAAATCCGGAGAAATGACACCATTATAGAGTGGTTTGGCTGTATATATATACACACTGTTAGGAAGAACAACATCCTTGAGCTTGTTCCTGATTATCAATCATTTATCCCTGCTAGTACATATAGATGGACAAATGCATGAATAAACAAATCTTATAGTGGTACTTTTCACTTGAGATAATTTCTCTGCGTTGATGAAAAACCAGATCTAGTCAGACCTCTCTGCAACAACATTTCACTAAATGGCCAAGTTTTCTTTGGGAGAGATTTTCCATGTTATGTTATATTATATGTTTTCACAGGTCAAGCTAATGAACGATGCTTATCGACATACATTATGATGGATGGGATCATCAGATGTCGATTTTGCCAAGGCTGAAAAGAGTAGTTGGCTTCTTTTTATGTCTTCAAATTACAGCAAGAAATTGAACTCTTTTGGAAAGTCATTGGTACATAAAAATGAAATATAGAGTGGGAAATGGAGCTAAATGAGGTTACTGATCTCTTGTACAGTATTATATAATTTTATCTTCTTTTCAACTTGTCTCCTTTTCTTCAGTTTTGTTTTAGCTTAGATTTAACAGTTTACCCTCTCTATCTATCTATGGATCTATCTATATACAGTTTGTTTATTTAAGAGGCTATAACATTTGGACTTTTGTCCTCCTGTAAACTTGTATGTTCCTTCTACTCTTTTGATAAATGCAATTTACATGCCTCCTAAGCAGAGGCAGACTCAGAATTTAAGCGCTCGATCAAAGCCATAGTAGCCAATACTCGGACTGTGGTTGCACACTTACGCTCAAGGGCCTAAAAGGCACGAGTCACGATGATCAAATGCCCCAATCCAGTAGATATGTTTGAGGGCTCCCCTACTAATTGGGTCAGAGGCGAACTCGGAATTTGAAGATCGTGGGGACATCACTATCTTAGCGTAGGCGCTAACAAAACTTGATGGTGATTGAGGGATAATATCGTGGCAGATTGGTCATAGTGGTGTGAGCAGTAACGAAAATATCTATAGATATAATAATACTTAGATTTTAGCTTTGTTATAATAGTTGCTTGTGACAGCTCCGTGGTCAAGGGTGTGATGAATATACATGTTGATTGCACGTTCCCCGTATGCATCACTTTTGCTGTTATTAAGAAAAATGTGCTATTCTGGGATCGATATGGGGTCGCGGTTATTGAAGCAGCAGCTTCAACCAACGTCCCAAGGTGCACTTCTATTACAGTTAAATATATATTCGTTCTTCAGAATAGATACACCTACATATAGTACATAATTTTTTTTCGAAGTTAACAGGTGTATGTGCATCTTCATCTATACATGTGGCTCCGCATCTGAATAGGGTAGGTCCTCCCCTGCAGTTCTAAGTACTCAGTAATATGGCAGTTTGTCTGGAAGATGGTGTGTGTTCAAATCACATTCAATGAATTGTCAACTAAAATTATAGCAAAAAATAGTGAAATATCTCCAAAAAGAAAAGCATATATATATATATATATATATATATATATATATGTATGGTCCAGGAAATCGTAATTTAAATCATAATAGAGTAAGAGTTTTTGCAACATTGATTATTAAAAGGGTCAACAAATAATTTTTTTTACAAAAAGTCTTTTTTGTACATTGCATATCACCTCACCAACTTGATTAGCAGTGGGATACATGACTATAAAATCTAAAATAAATAACAAGAACTTTAATAATAATAAAAAAAATAAAAAAAGAATTGTGCTACCAAAAAAGGAATGGTTCTCTTTGTGATAGCTAATGATGCTTCATTGGTATATTCCATTCCAGACTAATAAAAATTGTGCTGTGCCTGCACGTTTTTTTGCCTAAACAACAACAACCAGATTGTAAATTTTTTTTTGTTTCATGATATATAAAAAAAGGAGAAATGAAGGAATTTATTTGAAAATAATATTTTAAATCCTTCACAAGTTTAAAATAATATACTTTGTCACTTCCAAGAAGAATATATGTCACGGCTTATTTTAGCTCACTGAGGATAATGACCCTTGATCGGAAGATGTGAAAGTCGAAAATTAAGGTAGAAGGTCAGTAGGTTGTCGATCGTATTGCTTTTTCATTCCCGGAGTGCTAGTATTACTTGTATTTTCGTATTCTTAGATTTTTATTACTACTTGTTGTTTCTCTAGCCTCAATTAATGTATTGTTTTGTTGCTGCCGTTGCCATCTTGTTTTACGTCTATTTTGAGATAAGAATTTATCGAAAATAATATAGCTCACTATCTTCTCAAAGTAAGAATAAGATATATATAAAACTATCATTCGAGACCTTATTTATAAAATAACATTGAGTATATTATTATTGTACTTTACAAAGTAATTGTTTCAACTCTGTCTTGTTTTTATATTTTGAATGTATATATATCTACGTAGCTTCGTATTATTTGTTGCCATTTGCTCAACGATAAGAAATTAATTTATAAAATTAAATAGTTTTGAAGAGGTTTTGGTGAATGGTGATTAGATTTGCATCTTGTGAGAGATGAAAATGTTTATAATATTTATGGGTGGGTTTAGAAAGCGATTTATGTGAGAATTATAATTGAATGTAACTATGCATATTAATTTATTTATTTGATCAAAGTAATTACTTGGTAAATTTTGAATTGATGGTAACGGAAAAAAATACAATTATACCTTCTAATTTTCATGAAATATATATATATATATAAGAACTCCTCTTGTAAGTCTCATATTGACAAAAACACCAAATGCCACCTAACAATAAGGCTATTAACAAAATACTATGAGATTTCTAGGGAAAAAACTCATCTAAAACCAATTTAACTAATTTATCAATCGATATCGTAATTTATGAGATAATAATTATTAATATAATATGTAATGTAATGTCAAATTTGAGAATTTCACACGTACAAGATTGTTGGAGAGAGAGGGAGAGAGAAATTGAGATAGGGGAAACAATCTATTCTGGGTAAATCCGTCTGAGACAAAAACAACAACAATAAGGCAGCTGGTTCTTGATCACCCCTTTACAAAGAAAAAAAACAAATATACCCACTTCCTTCCCAACAACAACAACAAAAAGACTCTCTTTCTCTCCCTTTTGCTACATTTTTTTATATCCAAACCCCATTTCTTGAAACCCCTTCAAGTCTTTGAATTGGGAAATTCCTGATTTTCTTGAATTTTTTGAGAAACAGAAGTTCTTTTTCTGAATTTGGTCTTTTTTCTTTACATGGGTTGTTGGAAGCTGTTTAATAGGAGGAGAGGAGAAGGAGTTTGATTCTTATTTGGGATTGGAAAGTTGGAATCTTTGGGTTGTTTTTGTTTCATTCCAAATTATTCAGAGTTATGGTTCGAGAGAAACATAAACCTCTGAAGCTTTATCAGGTTTGGAAGGGAAGTAATGTAAGTGTCTCTTATAGGATTCTGCTGCTAGTATTTTTTTTTTCACTATCCCATTTGAAACAAATAAAATGAATATTGATAATGCCAGAGCCATGTGAGTTCTTTTTTGGAATTGAAGAGATTGTGTGCAGCTTAGTACTTTAGTCATGTTGAATTTGACTTTGTGGTTTTCTTGCTGAAATGAAGTGTTTTGACAGCATTGACTGGATAATTGCAGAATTTTCTTTTTACAACTATTTTGATGTCTTTTGTTTTTCTCTTCTTTCTATTTGCTCTGTCTGTTGTAAGAATGAATATGTGGTAAAAGTCGAGGCCTTTCTAGTAGCAATTCTCACTTAAAGCTGTGTGCTTTCTACAAGTTTGAACTTGAAGGTGCTGCTTTTATATCTTTATGTCCTTAAAACTGCTTGCCATGTCTTTTACCTTCATTTTTGTGCTTTTAAATGTTTCCAGAAATTCTTATGGGGAGGAAGATTGATCTTTGGTCCAGATGTGTCATCGTTGTTTTTATCAACTCTTTTGATTGCTGGCCCAGCACTTGCTTTTTGTATAAAAGTCGCTTGTGTAATCAGACATCGTATCAAAGAGCACAAAGATGCTGGTCCTTGGTATCCTATACTTGTAATTGGAGCAGTTCTTACCATTATGGTATGGAGTTTCTTCATCATCCTTAAAATTAGTAAACATTGTTGATTCTGCATTCTGCTTTCTCCCCTTTTAATCTATTCTTGGTGTTAAATAAGATGATGATGGCATAATATGAAATATATCAGTATGATCATAAGGTTTCATTCCCATGAGAAAATGAAAGACTCTGTATTAGCTCTTGTTAGGCAATAGGAATTACCTTACTTAGGGAGTAGTAAAGATTGTTTATAATGTGATCAGTCATGATCCACCAAAGAAACACGGGGGATGAAACAAAGGAGGGCAATACTTTTTGCTCCTATGACAGTCAGTACGTATAATGTTCCCTTCTCTATTTCTGTCAACAACAACAACATACCCAGTGTAATCCCATAGATGGTGTTTGGGGACAGTAGAGTGTACGCAAAACTTAACCCTACCTCATGAATGCATAGAGGCTGTTTACAAAAAACCTCGGCTCAAGTGCAGCAATTCAAAGAAGTTATGAAAAAGAAAATACGGAAGTGAAGAAAACATGATAACTAATGAGGAAAACATTGCAGAGCATTCAAAAAAAACAATAACAAGGAAATTGTGCGTTAACCAAAATAAAATAAACAATAGATTGTAACAGGTATCAAAAGATAATAACTACCATAGACAATAAACTACATGAATAGGCTACTACTTTTTCTGTCTTGCAATTTTTTAGTTTCAGTTGTCTTTCTCCTTTCACTGCTTTCCTTTTTCTTTCTCATTTCGAAGTAAGTGTTCAAAATTTTGTTTAACAAAAACCAATTGAATAATAACCTGGATAGCAGAAAGCTGATGAACTATCTGTAGTTAATTGTGAGTAAATTTATAATCTGTAGCTGACTTATATGACTTGAATGTTGAAACAGTTTACAAATTCTTTAATATCTCGTGCAGGATATAGTTTTTCTCTTTTTGACATCTAGTAGAGATCCTGGAATTGTCCCACGAAACACAACAGCTCCTGAATCTGACGAAACATTTGATATACATACCCCTTCCATGGAGTGGGTCAACGGTAGAACTCCTCATTTGAAACTTCCACGAGCAAAGGATGTAATCGTGAATGGACACACAGTTAAAGTTAAGTACTGTGATACATGTTTGCTGTACCGGCCTCCTCGTTCCTCTCATTGTTCGATCTGCAACAATTGTGTTCAAAGATTTGATCATCACTGTCCCTGGGTTGGTCAATGCATTGGACTTGTATGTATTGCTGAACTAGATTTGGACTGTTTCCTCTTACCAATTAATAAACAGTCTACTTGTGTGTGCAAGATGATGGTTATGTCTAAGTTGAAATGATGCAAGCATTGCGAAATGAACACAATTCTATCCCTACATAGCAAAAGTAAAAGCTCATGCTAGCCAAAGTTAATACAGTTTTTCCGCACCATCTAGCTATAGTCTTTTTTCCAAGAACCTAATTGTGGAGTTCTACTTAATAATTTCCATAGATTATCAGGGAAAGCCATTATACTTTGGAAAAGTGGAGTACTCATATATTTGTTTGGCATGAGTTGCTAATCAGCCATATGAACTGATATAAGTTATTGGCATGAGATAGGAATCAGCCATATGAAGTATGATCTAAAAGCCATTCATCACAGAATCTTGTTGGATGTGAAAGAAAAACAATCATTGATGGTGAGGAATATATGCAGACTAATGGTTATATCTTAGTGAATGCGTGAGAGATACGATTTTCTTTGCTAGAGTATGGGTTGTACGAGGGAGAGGTTACAGAATTGGAGAAAGAATGAAGAGGGTTAAATGTAGTTCATTTTGTCTCATAACTTGAAATATTAATATCATTGATTTCCTTTCATTTCCTGTTGTAAATGATTTATTGATAATACAAACAAAATGGAAGATTTTTCTTTTTTTTCTACTCTATCACTTGGTGGCATATAACTTATCATGCAAATTTATGTCCTCAGAGAAATGAAGTTACTGCTGTTGCTCAAGATCGTAAAGAACTAGAGGCAGTAGGATACTGGATATCACTTCACTTGAGATATTATGACATCATTACACCTTTTATTATTTGCTGAGACTTTTTCTGTTTCTCACTTGGTTGCAGCGGAATTACAGATTCTTCTACTTGTTCATATCTACGTCAACTATATTATGCATATATGTCTTCGTCATATCCTTGGTCAATATCCTTCATCATGGCGGCAACTTATGGAGAGCTATTTCACAAGATATCTTGTCAGATGTTCTCATTATATACTGCTTCATTGCTGTTTGGTTTGTTGGTGGGCTTACTATTTTCCATTTTTATCTGATTAGCACTAACCAGGTGACCTCTCTAACTAAGATGTATACTAACAGAAGTAGTTATGGCTCTTCTGTAATGTCATCTGCAATATGAGTTGTTTTATGATGAATTGGCATATTTAAAAAGTCCAACTTAAAATTGCATATTTTCTATGGTGAATCATGTCTTACGGTTTTCATTGGAGTATATTGTATGTGTGCCTGGTTCATAGTTAAAATATACCCTGCAGTATTAACTATTCTAAGCTGCCAGGAATTTCTTGCTGCTAGGATATTAGAACACATAAGAACCAACTTTTATTTGTTGTCCATTTAAAATATCTTGCTGGAATTCTGTGCTTTGTTTTGAGATGCAACCTCTGGATCATATTCCTTCTTGTTTTCTTTCTTTTTCTATGTAGAAAATTCTTGGTAGGTTGTCCTTTTGTGTCACACTTAATCTATTTATTAGTTCTTTGTGTGATCTTCTTTCTTTCAGGATTTTATGGAGGATTTTCTAGACAAACTTTAGATGTCTTGTCCTGGTTAGAGTAATAATATGTTAAAGTGAACCTGCTGACATCTCCAATCAGTAAGAGTAATTATATGTAAAAGCGCTTGGAGTAATAATTTGTGAAAGTGAACCTGATGACATTCTAAGTTGCTCGGACTAGGGTGAGGGTGTTCAATACGGGTGCGGATCTAGAGGTCGGATCCTTCATGATCTGTTTTTTAAAATTCGGGGATATGGATCCATGTATGGATACGGGTGCTGGGATTCGCCTAAAAATAATTATAATATCTAAAAATAGAGTTATAAAACCTAAATTATGAGATATTATGTGGAGAACTTGAGGAGAACCCTGGAAGGAGATTAAAGGAAAAGGAGTGACATAGAAATTTCTATATAAAAGGTATTCCATTTTCTTCAATTTCACCTTAGCTTTTGTATTGATTACAGAAATCATTAAAACTGTCCAGACTTTCCCCATCAATTTTGGTCAAAGTACCCAAAATTGGTTGACCAAATCGGACACGGATCCCACACCCCTGTCGTGTCCACACGGGTGCGGGATCAAAAGTGAAGAGTCCGAGCAACTTAAACGACATCTATTTATACTGACAACTTAGGTTTATTTTGATGTTTGATTGGAACCAGGGTTTCTTCTCAACTTTCGTATTCCTGTTGTTCTTCAAAGTTTTGTTGCTTTGAATGTTGACTTCCAAGGCTTGAGTTCTTAAATATCAGGCTATGAGATGGATCTAATGTTATTACAGAATTATTAGATAAAGCCCACTGCCATCCCCATCAGAAAAGGCCCGGGAACTTTACTAAGGATCCACTTCCATATTTTTTCTTACTCTGCAGACAATCAATCTACAATGCATTGAAAATTATGAGAATTCCCAGCGTAGTGGCTCTAATACTCTCGGTGATGTGTATAACATACTGCATATATTGAGTTGTTCCATGGACTAATTTTTAAACTTCACTCATGAGGTTCATTACTAATGTTCCTTCTGCCTTGCTGGTCATATTATTCTGAAAAGCCAATTAAGATCCATTATGGCCTGCATCATCTGAAGTTCAAATCTCATTTCCCCTAGTTTTGATTCTCTCCCCCCCCCCCCCCAAACTCCCCTTGTCCCCCTATATAGATGCATTGAGATATGCACCTATGGTTAACTGTTCGCTTACAGTTCCCTATTTTTACCTGCTTGAAATATTAATCTGATGTGTGTTGCTTCATATTTTACATAACTATTTTTGTTTTCGTTTTTCCCTTCTTTTTTTTTTGCAGACTACTTACGAGAATTTCAGGTATCGATATGATAAGAAGGAGAATCCCTATAATAGAGGGACGATTGAAAATATCAGAGAAGTTCTCTTTTCCAAGATCCCACCTTCCTTAAATAATTTTCGAGCAATCTTTAAAGAAAATGACATTATAATGGTTGAGCCAGCAACTTCCAACTTTGTGGGAAATATCACTAGCTCAAAAGAGAAGATAGATATTGAGATGGGAACAACGTTTCCAGAGGATAGTGGACTTTCACTTCCTGAAATTTTGCGGAATTTGGAATATGAGGAGATAGATGATACTTTAAAAAGCAGGGAATGGACTGGAGATGCTTATTCTGATTCTGGTGAGCATATGCGGAGCATCACCAGCTTAAAGGAGAAAATTGATATTGAGGTGGGAGATAACTTTGCAGAAGATAAAGGAACTGCACAGACAGAAATTTCGCAGAATATGAATGGTGATAGCATGGAGAAAAACTTCAAAAACAAGGATGAAGGTGGGAGAACTGATTATGAACCTTTTTGGTTTTCGCTTGAACAAGAAAAAGGAAGTGTAAAGAGCTCTACTCTAGGAAGTGCATCTAATGTAGAAGAGAACTCGGAAGAAATAAGTAGCTCGGCTCTGTATATGACACCAATAAATGATCGTAGCCCAAAGGTATCAGTTTTCATTTTCATTCACAGCTTATTTTCTTTAAGTTTGTTGGTACTCTAGTTTTATGCTCTGTAAGACTAGGACCATATACATAGTCTGTTATTCTCTTGAATGTGGTTGATAACACGAACCACACTATGAATTAGACACACATATCAGGCAGTGGCGGAGCCAAGAAATCTGTTGGATTGGAAAAAAAAAATGAAGTTGTACTTCTCTTATGTCAAGGGGATTCAAAATTTTATATACATATATACCCAAAAAAAATTATTTT
This sequence comes from Solanum dulcamara, assembly GCF_947179165.1. Lineage (NCBI taxonomy): Eukaryota > Viridiplantae > Streptophyta > Magnoliopsida > Solanales > Solanaceae > Solanum > Solanum dulcamara. Next base: position 331,155 of record NC_077248.1, on the reverse strand, counting down.
TCCCTATCTGTGTGGTATAGTTTTCAGACAAAGGGGATTAACAAATCTCCCCTGATTTCATAAGAGCATTTGGCTTCATTGATGTTATACTTCAAGATGCATGCTCAACCAGAAGGTTCAGGAATGGTTAGGAAAGTGCAACTAATGGAACTGTCAGACTGTATTAGCTGTTCTGTGGTATTACCCATTAAGTGGTTTAGTTGGCTGATCAAGATTAGACAGTTATTTCCTCCTTCTGAAACTTAACAAACAAAAACAGACTGAGCCCATTTTCCTGGTTTCTTTAATATGAATATGAATAATGGGGTTTATATCCATCTGTTTACATACGCATGGGAGACGAGAGAGAGAGAGAGAGAGAGAGAGAGAGAGAGAGCGCAGTCCTCTTGCCCCCTTGGATACTGCTTGCGTACTACTAGACTGTAATGTGTTTGAGCATGTTGGAAGGATAATGTGTATTAGTACATTGTGGGAATTGTTCATCAATTTAAATGATCTTTCGCATCGGCTCTTTTGGTTATTTAAAGTTTAATGGCATTACTGTGCTGTCATTTCCTCTTTCGTGATAAAGTTTTAGGTTCTTCAACAGTAAAAATTGTCATCAGAGACTGCTGGAGTCTTTTGTTTAATCAAAATGACATTACCAATTTTGTTTCAGGTATAGCATACAGATTATAAGGAACTCTCCCTTGAGTCTTTTGTGTTTACCTTGTGGCAGCTTGGGAACGCTTGACCAAGATTCACGGCTTTTCAAATTGTCACGTACAAGATCAGCAACAGATTGCAAAATTGTGTTTGAAATAATGCAGGATCTTACTTGAGATAAGAGCAGATCCTGTTGAGTTCAAAATTGTAGATAGATATTGATGAGTAGCTCTTTTATTTGTTCATCCTTTCCATCTAAAGTCTTTTTTTTAATTCTCTTACAAAGTCAGTGTGCATAGTTTTGTGTATCATGTGAAACTATTGGGTGATAGAAAATTTATTGGAGAAACAAATAGATAGATTGTTTTTCTCAGATTTGTTTTCTATTAGCATGGTTTGTTTAATTTGCTTTTTTGCCTTGGTCTCATGATAAATTCCCAAAGGAATTTCCAATTGACTATTAAGTGTTCTTCTCCCTTTTGTTTTTGGTATAAAATTTGATCCATATGGACTAAGTTTAGCTATGGAACCAAAGGAAGATAAGAACAAGCAATAACTAAGGGTGGAAAGTTACAAGTGTTGACAGAAAAACTATAAATTGTGATAGTAAATGCATAATTTTCCACACAAGTTGTATCGAAAAGTAAGTTACATATTTAAATTATTATGACAATTTATTATACACCTAAATTACCTAAAAAGTAAAACTATTACACACCTGAACGCAAAACACCACTCTCATAGTGTGTGGTGTATTATACACCTGAACGCATAACACCACTCTCATAATATGTGGTGTATTATACACCTGAATGCACGTAGCACCACGTCATCTCCATGTCAAAAAGTATAATTTTTTCTATTTTTATTTGTTTTCTTTTCTTTATTAATTAACTTTTCTTTTATTAACTATATTTTATACGAATTAACTCCTAATTAATTATTAACTATTCATCCAATTTTTTATATTTTTTCTTTTCTTTTCTTTATTAATTAATTTTTTTTTATTAACTATATTTTATACTAATTAACTCCTAATTAATTATTAACCACCCATCTGATTTTTTATATTTCTTTTCTTTATTAATTAACTTTTTTTATTAACTATATTTTATACGAATTAAATCCTAATTAATTATTAACTATCCATCAATTATTAACCACCCATCCGATTTTTTATATTTCTTTTTTTTATTAATTAACTTTTCTTTTATTAACTATATTTTATACTAATTAAATCCTAATTAATTATTAACTACCCATTCGATTTTTTATATTTTTTTTCTTTTCTTTTCTTTACTAATTAACTTTTCTTTTATTAACTATATTTTATACTAATTAACTTCTAATTAATTATTAATCACCCATCCAACCCAACCCCAATCGTCTTCTCCATCAAAATGGGGAGAATAATTCTTCTTCTTCTTAATGGGTTTTGAAAGAAAATAAAATCAAGATTCAAAATGGGGAGTAAATAAATGTGGTGTAAAGAAGAAGAGGGTAGGTGGGTGTGAAGAAGAAATGACGTGGGGGTAGGATGATTTTGTTTTTTTAATTTTTTTTACTTTAATGAGTTTTGAAAGAAAAAAAAATCAAGATTCAAAATTGGAGTAAATGGAGGTGGGTGTAATGAAGAAGATGATAGGTAGGTGTGAAGAAGAAAGGATGTGGGGTGGGGTGATTTTTTTTTATTTTACTTTAAAGAATCTGACGGCTGCTCTCTTTTTTTCCACATCAGTTGCAGGGGATAATAGTTTCACTTTTAGTAATTTAGGTGTGTAATAGATTGTCATTAGTTTAAGTGTGTAACTGACTTTTCGATACAATTTTAGAATGAAATTTATGCCTTTTCCCTATTTAAGGGTGGAAAGTTGCTAGTACATTGTTAAGTACTGTTTCCATTCATTTACATAGAAACTTCTTTTTCAACTCATAAATCAACAATGTGAAGAAAATCTCTCTTAAATTACCAAACAGAGGACTCAAAGTGGAGGCGGGTTGGGATTTCGAGTTTACCACGTTATGAATTTTACAAATAATAATATTTTAGTTATTGAATTTTATCGAATCCACAACGCTCTTGTAGTGAGTAATAACCAATCAAAAAGACCACACGAAAGAAACTCACATAGATTATAAATAAAAGGAAGAATTTCAACCATTAATAATACTAGGTGAATACTCTCTCCGTTTCCTTTTATTTATCAAATTTGACAAATAAAAAAAGTATAATTTTTTTTTTTACATATTATATCTTTAATTTATTGAGAAAGTTAATATCTTTGATATCAAAATATTTTAAAATTTGAATTATAATTTTAATAATTAATAAAGATAAAATAATAAACTCACGATATCAATAATTGATTTCTTTAAGTGTACCAAATCAAAATTTAGCAATTAAAAAGAAATCTACATGGAGAAACATAGACCACAATTACTAATACTTCCCAAGTGACACAAAGATACAAACTTTACACAGCTACCATGTAATCAAGTTGACCCATCATAGCATGCCACGCGTCACATCCCACTTAACCCACAAGATTTCATTGGATGAGATTAGATTCCATCACTGTCATCTAAAATTCATATATCCCTTCTCCACCATTCATATCCCAATTCCCTTAGCTTCAAAGAACCAATCTTTCTTGGAAAAAAAATGGCAGCAGAAATGGCTTTAGTAAAACCCATAACCAAATTCAACACCATTAACACCATCACTGCACGGCTGAGCAGCCGCAGAGTACTGCCGTTCACCGTTAGAATGTCAGCCACCACCACCCCACCAACTTCAAAACCCACCAAGAAACCTCAGAAACAGGGAATCAAAGAGTCCCTTTTGACACCAAGATTTTACACTACTGATTTTGATGAAATGGAGACTCTTTTCAACACTGAGATAAATAAGAACTTGAATGAGGCTGAGTTTGAAGCCCTTTTGCAGGAATTCAAGACTGATTATAACCAGACTCATTTTGTTAGGAACAAGGAGTTTAAAGAAGCTGCTGATAAAATTCAGGGACCTCTAAGGCAAATCTTTGTTGAATTCCTGGAGAGGTCTTGCACTGCTGAGTTCTCTGGTTTTCTTCTCTACAAAGAGCTTGGAAGGAGGCTCAAGGTATGTATTTCTTGAGAATTTTCTGTTCTCAAATTAGAATAATTAATTAAGCAATTTGATGAATTAGCTCAGTGAGTGTGCTATTAGAATTTTATTGTCTAGCTTGTTATAGTTTTTCTGTTTTCCTTTTTGTGAAAAGTTGCTAGTAATTTGGTTTATTTGAGCTAAACTTGTCTAGGTTATCTTTGGCTTCTATTGAAGTAAAGTTTGAATCTTTTTCTAATTTGTTGATTATAGTATTGTGCAGCCATTTTTAGTCCGTTTAAAAAAGATTCATAAATCTTAAGAAAAAATCAAACAAATAAATTGAAACGGCAGGAGTAATAAAGAAAAAGGAACAAAAGGTTTGTGCTTTTTACACTACTGACAAAGTTAGTTAACTTCTATAGTGTTGTGTTCAATATTCACAATTGAGTCTTTTCATCATGCTTTTAAAATTTTAGAAAGGTGGATAGTTCAATAAATTTTTGAATATTGAATAGTTACACTCTTATTACTACCACCAACTAAAATTTGAATTATGCATGCAGAAAACTAATCCTGTCGTTGCAGAGATTTTCTCCCTCATGTCTAGGGATGAAGCTCGCCACGCCGGGTAAGCTCATATTTTACTCTCCTTGGGCATGGCTGATCAGAAATATGCATTGCATTTTCCTGAGGGAAAATCACTTGGAATTTACGAGTGATGTGAAGATTTGGTTGGTTGGGATTTTACAGGTTTCTGAACAAGGGTTTATCTGATTTCAATTTGGCGTTGGACTTGGGGTTCTTGACAAAAGCAAGAAAATACACTTTCTTCAAACCAAAATTTATCTTCTATGCAACTTACTTGTCTGAGAAAATTGGATACTGGAGATACATTACCATATACAGGCATCTCAAGACCAATCCTGAGTTCATATGTTATCCGATTTTCAAATACTTTGAAAACTGGTGCCAAGATGAGAACCGCCATGGTGATTTCTTCTCTGCTTTGATGAAAGCACAGCCTCAGTTTCTCAATGACTGGAAGGCAAAGTTGTGGGCTCGCTTCTTCTGCCTTTCGGTAACCACCTGCACTTGAACTATCCTTTCATTATGATCAGCCAACTGAAAGGCTTTCACTTTTTGACAATAATCTTATGTTTTACTACCAAAATGCAGGTTTATGTTACAATGTACTTGAATGACTGCCAAAGAACAGATTTTTACGAAGGCATTGGGCTTAACACCAAAGAATTTGACATGCATGTCATCATTGAGGTGATCACTTGGCTGTATCTTACTCTTCCTTTATCGTTGCTTGATTAGCATGCTGTAGATATTGCAATGCGATTTCAATCACATTTCATTATAACAAATTGAATGAGACTTCCGGTTTCATTAGCCTGCCTAGCATCTTCATCTTAAATGCTATAGTACTCACTAGGTTGTGTGTCATAAGTGTGAGGTTGTCTTAATAAACAGATGCTCTTACAAAAAAGAAGATTTTTTGAAAATCCTGTTCATCTCTGGGAAGAGAGACACTTTTTGGTTGTTACTAGAATGAATTACCCGCACATTTGTATATGTACCTTGCCCACGTTAAGTATTACCTTCTGTTGGTACCTTAGTTTACCTTGTAAATTATTAAACTATTTGTTCCAGCCATAAATATATTTCCTTGATCATATTCACTAACCTTTTTAAAAATCTTATCTCGTGCAGACAAACCGCACAACTGCAAGGATTTTCCCTGCTGTCCTTGACGTTGAGAACCCAGAATTCAAGAGGAAGCTAGATAGGATGGTGGAGATTAACACCAAACTAATTGCTGTTAGTGAGAGTGATGACATTCCACTGGTGAAGAATTTCAAAAAGATCCCTCTGATTGCAGCTCTGGCTTCTGAGTTATTGGCTGCATATCTCATGAAACCTATTGAGTCAGGTTCAGTTGATTTTGCAGAGTTTGAACCACAACTTACATACTAATTTCCTTTTCACGAGAAACAGAATCTCGGTTGTTTTCACATAGAGGTGCATGTTCATTGTTGTAAGTTATATAGTGTATTCAAGACACAGTTTCCTGCATAGAGGACACTCCCTTGTATTATCTTGATAATCTAGAATGAATTTCTTGTGAGTACATCATTAAAAGTTTTCATATCGACTGGTATCATTTGTTAGCCATTCTTCAATTGATAAAGGTTTTCTTCTTGACGAGTCAAGACTCAGAGGCCCAATGGGCTCTTGACAAAACATCTTCCGCTTTTCCCATAAGGATCTGTAAATAAATTATACACACAACAAACTTATTTCTAGGACATACAAAGCATCTACTTATTGAGATTTGCAGCTGAAGCTTCAACTGTAGCACATGCTAATTCCATGATAAATTTGCCAAAAAGAAAGCACATACTCTATTTTAGTCGATGAACAAGAGTAATGAAATTGCAGATATTCGACATGTAACAAAAACTCTAAAGTTGTGGAATTACACTTGTTGTGTTGTTGTTTCATAGAAGCCCTTATATCATTTATACAATTTACAGACAGAAATTTGTTATCTGTTTCTTCTGCAAACTGCGGAAATTCCAGCCTCATAAGTGAACTTTAATAAAATGATTACTATTGCAAATGTAAAGGCCTTTTGGTGTGAAACTATGCTTCAAAAAGAAAGAAAACAACTACCAACTCCTAAGAGTAAGTAATGGTTGAAACTTAAAAAAATTATTAATTAAAATGAAGCTGCGCACCTTATTTGAAATTGAGGCATAGTTGATTGATATTAAACTTAGAAAGTAATGGCTCAAGCAAGCTTGTTAAACATAGTGCATTGCTTTCAAACATCTAGTTACCTTGACATTAAGGTCAATCACACTTTAGTCAACTATCATGAATGTTAAATTAGAATATATCAATAATCAAAAAACTAAAATTTTATTTTTTGGTAAAAAAAGATGAAAATTATTAACATACAGCTAGAGTGAGTTATGTACATAAATTGACTTGTTTGAAAAGTCAGATTAAAAGCTGAACCAAAAAACAAGTAATAAATAACATGCAATGATAAATTTATGTTTCCTGTTTAATATTGATCCGTTTCAATTTATTTATTTTAATTTTAACTAAATAAAGTTTTTTTAAAATATATTTTTAAATTTTATGATCCCACGTTAAAAATAAAGTAATTAAAAATAAGAGTTAACAATAGTTTGATAATTTATGGGTATACTGTCTGTGTCTTGTGACCAAAGAAAACTCTTTTGTATAATTGGGTGAGTACAGAGCTCCAAAGCTCAAAAGTTTGAGCTCAACTGAAGCTGTGGTAGAGAAGAGAAGAAGAAAAGCAAATATGAGTAGCATAGGAACCGGATATGACTTGTCGGTGACGACATTCTCGCCGGACGGCAGAGTATTTCAGATCGAATACGCCGGAAAAGCAGTCGACAACAGCGGTACTGTTGTTGGAATCAAATGCAAGGATGGAATCATCTTGGTTTGATCCTAATACCTTTTTTGTCGATTGGAATTTATCTGTTTCTTTTCTGTATTAAAGTTAGGGTTTTTTGATATGGATTTTGAGAATTGGATTATAGGGAGTGGAGAAGCTAATAGCCTCCAAGATGATGCTGCCGGGATCAAATCGTCGAATTCACTCCGTTCATCGCCATTCTGGCATGGTATGTTTCCGTTCGGTGTTTAGAGGATTTATCATATTATCACTAATGTTATGCTGGCCGTCAATCTACCATAACTTTTCTACTTTATCTGAGTTCACAGTGGCAACTCAGTTCCTAGGTTCTAGTACCATCTGATAGAAGGAGTTATTTTGAATAATTAAATTAGAGGAGCATTATTTTGGGTTGGTAAATAGTTCTGATTTAGTTATCTCAAATATCTGAGTAAAAAGCTGTGAGCTTCATATGTGTATCTTTTTGGGAGTCAAAGTTTGAGAAAGCTTTCTTTATTATCAACTTCTGTAATCGTGATTCTCAGCAGGGCAGGTTCATATAAGTAAACTCCAAGCCTCATCATAAGAAAGTTTGGAACTTTAAAGTAACTAAGTTTATAAAATTAACTTTTAATGATGTGCTTATCGAGGTGCTTGAATTGAAGCTTCAACATAAGAAAGTTCAGAGCTTTACTGATATATTTATTAAAAAAAAAAGAAGAAGTTCAGAGCTTTAAAGTAACTAAGGTCACAGAAGCAGTATGAAATTGCAAATAATGTCAAAATAAACTGTGATGATTAGAGAACATTTAGTTAGGGGGAGTTGAGACGTAAATAAATGGAAAAACTTTAAAAGGGGTCAGTTTGTCCTCCTTTTCAGTTCTTACCTCTATTTGAAAGTAAATCAGGAAGTTAAATTGCTTCAGCTTTTATGGAAAGCCAACCGCTTCACCAGTTGCCTAGAAATGGCACTATTGACAGAAATTATCAGAATTGTGATTCTTAGTTAAGTTTTTATTACTACTAAGGTTTTCAGTGATAGCTGTTGCATGTCTTTAGATGGAGTAGTAGACCTGTGTGATCTTTGTATAAAAGCTGTCTCTTTTAACCTTGAGGTTATAGAAGTTTGGTATTTTTCCTAGAGGATCTTTGTCATCTCTCATGTACATAAACAAGAATGGCAGAGATGTGGTATAATAGCAATGATTAGAGGCAGGAGAATTCAGTGGTTCCTCTAGGCTCTAAGTATTGCTCCCACTATGTTCTGTAAAGTCTATCATTGTGTTTGTTTAAGGTTCTTATTAGCATCTAGATATTTTGAGTTTTGGTAATACTTCGATATTTTTTGGCTGGGTGGGGGGTGGGTAGGCATCTTTAGGGCTTGTCTTTATTCGTCTTCTTTATGATGAGTTTTTTAATTCCTAAAAAACCTTTCTGGAATGAGGTACATAAATCAGTCAAAATTTAGGTTCATATCCTAGTTGAGGCAAAAAATGCTAGGTGATTTCTTTCCATCTCTCAAAGCCTTCATAGACAGCCTTTATAAATAAAGTTACCTAACACATGTGTTGGTGGAAGCAGTAGGCACCCAGTGGATTAGTCGAGGTAGGAGAGAGTTGAGCATCAACCTTGTAAAAAGGGAGCGGGATTTGTTCACAAGCTTATTTTGCCAAAATATCCGAATGTGTTTTTGCTACGATTGATGAGTTTGATTATGTAATGAATAGGTTTTGTGCAAAATAGCTGAAATTCTCGGGCTAATGCTTGGTGCTTTAGCAGAAGCATTCCCTAGCTCTTCCTCAAAGACATGTATCGTAGGTGGCACATTTCTTCTGTGACTGTGACAAGAATATTGTGGGATGATGGTGATGGAGAAAAGTTAGTCGTCATAGAAACTTCATTATAATTAAATTAGTTGAGTGAATCTGCTGACTCCTGTTTGTGATTGTCTGTTTGGGGGATTTCCCAAGTTTTGATTCCCGAAATTCCATCTTTTCGATAAGTCCAAAATTGCCAATTTTCAATTGTCAATGTGATTCTGATCAGTGGGAAATGTGAAATTTTCTTGTAACCTACCAAATAGATCATTAACACATAAGTACAAATTTAGGTATGATATTGATTTGGGACATGTCATAGGAGTCTCTGCAATTTAAAACTTATTTTCCTGTTTCTATAGCAATTAGCATATGTCATTTATCTCTAACATAAGATCCTGTATTGACTAACAAGATAGAAAGTATCAGATAGCTAAGTGTTGATATACGTCTTGGTTTATTGTGTTGAAGTTGGAATCCCTTAACATTTAATCTCTTTCTAAATTATTTCCAGCTTGTTTTTAATCTTCCAATGAATTTGCTCCAAGCTACATAGCTTTGTTTTTGTTCCTTTTTGGTCAATGAAATACTCTAAATGCAATCTATTGATCATTCTTGGGCTCCTCTCAGAGAAATGGTTAGATTTCTAGAGTTAGTAACATATTCTGTAAAGAATACTACGGAGTTCTAGTTGATTTCTCTGTATTATTTTGCTAGGTGACAATGTTTTATCCAGCGGCAAATCTTTTCTTTGGATACTTATATTCCTTCATTACCACATCCCGTCATTCTTGAATGGTGATTCACTTTCTCCATACTGCTTTGTTCTTTATATACAGGCTGTTGCAGGTTTGGCTGCAGATGGGAGGCAGATTGTTGCCCGAGCCAAGTCTGAAGCAACCAGCTTTGAAAGGTTTGCGTAAAGCCACCGTGTCTGAAAACAATATAAATATATGTAGTTATGTACTTACATCTCTGTGCTTGAATTTTGTTCTGCCCTCTGATCCTCCTACATATAGCATTCATGGGCGTACTTATTCATTGTGAAATAACTTAATGACGATCATGTACGAAATCTAAAGAATTAAGTTTATTTCCCGCTCATAGCTATAATCAATGAATGGAATCATCAATTATGTTGTTGAATCACTAGAAGCATATAATAGAATTACAAATGAAAGTATTTGATGTGTCTATCGTATCTCAATAGTGTTAGTTACATAGTATAACGTCCAATAAGCGCCAAATAGAATTAAAACCTAACGAAGTGTCTGTGCATTGTGTGATGGCTTTGAATGGTAAGGTCACTTCTTGGGCTAGCTTTTTGTAGTTTAACATAAATGGGAAGTGTAACTCTTATTAGTAGCCATCCGTATAGTTTCTCGGGCCTGGTAATAGTTTATAGTATTGCAAAACCAGTATCTTACATCCAACTAATTGAGACAGAGAAAATAGTATAAGCGAAGTGTCAACTCTGGCTGTAATTGTTTCCTATTTTGGAAGTGTTCCTTTTACTTGTGAGATGAGTGGTATTTAAAATGGTAATCAGTACTTGTCCCCAAGGTGTCGGTTGAGGCATAGGAGTTAGGTAGGAGTAGTATCTAGAAATCTTCAAATCCCAGTTACAACACTCAGCATGAGCCCATTTGCTCAGCCTTAGTGAGCAGATTTAACCCGAACCTGTGTTGGTGGGCTATAGTTAGAGTTACATGCAAAGCTAGACTCTAAACCACCATCCTTTAAAAAAGGGGGTTCAGTCTGTTCTGTTGCCATGATTGCAGAAAAAAGGAGGCACTGCTTGACTACCTCTCTGTTTCTCTTCTCATTCTCTAACAAAAACTTACATCCACTTGAGGAACCTTTTCCTAAGAAAATCCTAGACCTAGATTTACAATAGCAGAGACTAAGAGCCCATTTAAATTGGCTTTTAGCTTTTGACTTATAAGCCAAAAGCCATAAGTTAGAAATCTTAACTTATGGCATTTGACTTATTTTTACATTTTAGCGTAAACCAAGTGCTTATAAGCATTTTTTTAATTTACCCAAACACTCCAAAGGTACTTAAAAGCTACTTTGGCTTCAAAGCACTTAAAATAAGTCAATCCAAACTGGCTCTAACTCACTGGATAACAGTATCCATCTTTACAAAGTGCTCTTGGCTTGGGATGCTCTGCAATATGTTTTGTGTGTTAAAGGTTCTTGATGCCTCAACATAAAATTTTGGATAGTGCTGAAAAATTACCTTTTTGGTGGTCACCCGTAATTTTCTGTCTCTTGTTGGTGGTTCTGCAATTTGCAGTGTATATGGTGAGCCAATTCCAGTGAAAGAACTTGCAGAACGTGTTGCTAGTTATGTGCATTTATGCACACTGTATTGGTGGCTCAGGTTTGTAGAATTATGTACAGCTGTTATATTGACGATTATTTTATTTGTAAAACTTATCAAAGAAATTTCTTTTTAATTTTTTTTTTGCATATATGTGAAACTTTTGGTGTACTTGCTACAGGCCTTTTGGATGTGGGGTGATTCTTGGAGGGTATGATAGAGATGGACCTCAATTATACCTGGTTGAGCCTTCTGGTGTCTCCTATGTGAGTTAAATCGTTTTCTCAATTACAAGAGATATTTGTCTACTGGACTCTACTCTTGGATTCCGATAAAAAATTATGATTTATTTTCTACTTATCCCCAAAATAAAAAACAGTTTATGTTTCATTTCCTTGCGATGACCTGCTCCTATTACATTTTATTTATATAATATGTGAATATATTTTGCATATGTTGTAGAGGTACTTCGGTGCTGCTATTGGAAAGGGCAGGCAAGCTGCTAAAACGTAAGTGTATAGTTCTGTTCTCGACATCTTAACTTCCAGATTCAAATTTTCATATATTTCTTGTGATGACAGATGGAAACATAGCAGGGGTTCTCAAGCTTAGGAGAGGAGACAGTTTCGCTGTCGTTAGAAATGTGTGTTGACTGTTAATTCTCAAAATTAAATTACTAATAACTCAAAAATTGTAAAGCTTATTTATATAGTAGGTAATGTAGAATGATATTCCTACACTTCAACACAGAACACTTGAGTACATTGATATTTTTTTCCTACAATGAAATTTTTTAGGAAGTTGTTCCCTTAGCCTTTTATTTTGATTTACCAAGGAGCTAAAACAAGGAACATAAATCCTGCATAGTGTGGTGGTTGGGTTTTTATTCTCCAACTTTGCCAATAGGTGTGCGGTTTTAAAAAATAGAAATCCAGCATATTATTGTCAATGACAATTGACAGCACATATCCAAACTATTTAAGTGTATCAGTAAGTGTGAGTTACACCATACGTTAGCTTATTAGATCTTGATTGAGATTTGACTTCTACAAACAAATTGTGTGGATTGAATTGTCAACTGCTACAGCAAGGACAAGCCGATTATCTAATATTCTTCTCTCTGGCATGAAATTCAAGATAGTGATTTGCCTCCAACATCTTTTGATTGGTGCCATCAGCTTTCACACAGTTGCTTATGAAAATAACATGTACTTTCCCTCTTCTTTTTTTTTGTTCAAAACAAGATTAGAAGTACTTGTCTACTCTGCATAAAAGACATGCATTTAATCAGTCCCAAGGGGATGGACTAGTGGTATAGGCATAAGAGTAATAACCCGGGACATAGGGAGAGTAGTACATTATGCAGTCTGAGTCAAGAAGTAAAAATGATGATAAGTTCATCCAATCAAGTGTTCCCTTATACATAATATAGCATTTTAATTTGTTTTCCTTTTGGCTTGCTTTGCACTAAATATTCTTTATGCTATGCGACATAATACTAATGTGATATGCAGAGAAATTGAGAAGTTGAAGTTATCTGGAATGACCTGTCGACAAGGGGTTATTGAGGTAGCTAAAATGTAAGTAATTGTTCCAATTGAACTTCATCATTTGCAACATTATTGTATTTATCAACTTGATCTGATTGTCAACAGATGATTATTTATGTCTTTTGACATTGAGAACTAGCAAATCAAGTTAGCTTAAGCATGTTTGTTGCTCTTTTACCTTCGATTACTGTACATATTCCCCTGCAGTTCCACCACTTTAGCTTTGATATGAAAATATATCATTGTGATCTATGAATTCGATGTTAAATAATCTTAGTTCTTCCTGAAATTGTATTTGTATTCCATGTCATATTCTGGAAGACATATTTTTATTTCTGGTATCTGTGGTTTATATTTTAAAGAATTAAGGTGTCAATTTATGCTTTCTGCATGTTTCCTCAATTAGAACAATGGCTATACAATAAACTTTGTTTAAAGAACTGTAATCCATGTGAGAGTCATTCTCGGAGATGAGTCTACCATCCTAAGGGTTTTCTGCCGATGCCATTGACTACTAGAATTTAACTCTTCAGTGCCTCATTCAAATTTTTGGTTTGTTAAATGCTTTACTGCTATATACTTTCTACAGTGTTTTGACTATATGTTTTGTTTGTAAGCAGAATTTACGGAGTACATGATGAGGCAAAAGACAAGGCATTTGAACTTGAAATGAGCTGGGTATGTGATGAGTCTAACCGCCAACATCAGAAGGTAACTCAGCATCCTTCTAAGCTAACTCACTTATTTGCTTTCATTCTTTCACTTTTCTTTTTTTAAGGGCAGTTAGTTTGACTTGTATATTACTAATATATATATATATCAAATGTTACTTTAAAATACTGATGTCCTTGTTTGTAGGTTCCTGATAATCTTTTAGAGGAAGCAAAGGCTGCAGCTAAAGCTGCACTTGAAGAGATGGATGCGGATTAAGGGTGCAGATAGAGATGCATGCGGATATAGGGTGCAGATAGACTAGTTCTTTCATTCTTTTTGAATGATCTATCTCTGCCATGTTAACTGGATTTTGCCACCACTGTGATGATCAATGCTTATGATGAAAGCAATTTATAGTTTGTGTGTAATTCTGAGCTGTAAGCTTTACTACTCCAAGTTTGAAAATCCAGAGTATTAGTTTGCATTTTAAAACGATGAAATCTGGTTTTTGTTGTTGATTTTCTTGTAGTAGTACTTTGGTTTATAAAGCATGTTAAACGGTCTCCTCTTCTCGGTTAGATTATACTTCATTTCACTTTCATACCTACCATATATTAGGATAAAAAAAGAGGGACAAGAAATGGTGCTAAACATAGAGTTAATTTCAGTGTGTATTAATTAACACATGGATTATATCCTCTTTTTTTTTTTTTTTTTTTTTTTGGGTCCCAAAATGCAAAAATTGTCTCTCATTTCCATTTGTCCTAAAATTCGGAGGGTCCAAACTAAACGGTCTTATGTTTCGCCAAGACTAATGTCACTTTAATTACGTTGAAGTTTCAATGTTGCGAATTCATGATTACAAGATCTTTTAGTGTGTGTTTGCATATAGATTTTTTGAAAAATTATCACCATACTATGTTAGATTTGAAATCTAGAGGATCCATCCTAAATGGCATGGGCTGCCATGATTGACGTCGCTTTATTTTATTTTATTTTGTTTGAGTTTTGTGGTTTGAAAAGCGAAATCATAATTGTTGGAGATTTTTAATGTGTATTAGCATATGGTTATTTTGAAAAATTATCGTCGAATTTTATTTGCTCTGAAATTTGGAGGGTTCACCCTAAACAACTTAGGTTTCGTCATTACTCACACCACTTCTATTTTTTTGAGTTTCGAAATTCTAGACATGAATTCATGATTATCCCTAATGTCTTGAACTTTGCAATGACTGAAGTTCTTCTATTTTTATTTTATTTTTTACATTTCAGGGTCCAAAATTATGAATTTATGATTATTGAAGTTTTCAGTGTATTGCACTTGGATTTATCGAAAAATTATCGACGTCCCTTTTAATTTTTTTGGAGTTTTGGGGGGGGGGGGTGTAAAATGTAAACGTGTTTTTATTATTATTTTTCATTTCGTTATGGGGAATCACTAAAGCTTGACATTCATCTGCTTCTCCGCCACTCTCAGAGCAGCGATTTTTGTTGCTGAAAATTGTTACGAATTTGCAAGCATAATCTGATAATAGCAGCCTTGAGATTCAATTCGATCCCTCCTCTTCTTTACATTTCCATGGCTGATTCTATTTCTAGGGTTCCTGAGTGTGGTGAAGATGCGAAATCTGTAAATGTGAGTCCTAATTTCACTGAGATTATTGTAATCCGTCATGGCGAGACGGAATGGAACGCTGATGGCAGAATTCAGGGACATTTAGATGTCGAATTAAACGACATCGGAAGACAGCAAGCTATGGCGGTGGCAGCCCGGCTCTCCAAGGAGCCAAGGATCTCTGCCATATATTCATCTGACTTGAAACGAGCCCATGAGACAGCAGAGATAATAGCAAGGAGTTGTGGGGATCTAGAGGTCATTAAAGATCCAGACCTTCGAGAGAGACATCTCGGAGATCTTCAAGGTATTTCGCTCCGTGAAGCAGCCAAAACCCAACCTATGGCTTATAAGGCTTTTCTCTCTGACCGAAATGATCAAGTAATTCCAGGTGGTGGAGAAAGTTTAGATCAACTTTATCAACGCTCTACTTCTTGTTTACAGAGGATTGCAAAGAAACACACAGGAAAACGAATAGTTGTGGTATCTCATGGAGGTACAGTCAGAGCATTTCACAGGCATGCCTCCCCACATAGGAGGTCTAAATGTAAGATCTGGAATACATCTGTTGGTATACTTCACTTGTCTCATAAGGATGAATGGACCGTTCAACTCTGGGCCGATGTAAGTCATCTCAACAAGACGGAATTTCTCGACTCAGGATTTGGTGGGGACAAAACTTCCGGTTAATTTTGGCATGCCACTCTCAAAGCAAAGAGGTACTTTACATTGTTTGCCATGAATGGAAATATTGAATTATTTTTGTCACCCTGTTTATGCTTTAATAACTTGTTAATGCAGCAAGGTTAGTAGAACATAAATTTTTCTTGAACATATATTCTTGGAACAAGTGTTTAAACGATGATTTTTGTATATGTTGTCATCCAACATATTTGAGAGTATGGAATGAGAATTGTGCTTGAATAATGCTATAGTATTTTGTAAAATGTTACTGCAAAGTATGTTGAGTTTGTATATATCGAGATAGAGTAATAAGCTTAATGATTCATGATAAGTCGACAGATTGCGTAGACATTAGTAAATGAATCTGATGAGCATAAGATATAAGTTTCTATGAGCAAATTAATATAGTATGTTTTCTATATGAAATTAATATTTGAGTAAATGAATTTGTACTGTAACTAACTACTATGGTATGTAATATGTAATTGAGTTTTGTCTTTATAAATATTTTTGCACGGAGTATGATTCCAAATGAACTTGTTTTAGTTGTGTCATGAACTATATCTGGTAAATTTGGAACGATACAGAAAAGATTAGCATGACTCATGCACAAGAATGATCCACACAGTACTATAATTGAGAAATGAAGTACCTAAGCGGCTACATATAAATTGTTTCTAATTTTTCATGTATGTATTTTACATATATAGGAGAAATATATATGAGTATATATTATCTCTTGCAGGAAATGAGGGCCATGATTGTTCATTGGAATGTGAGAAGTCTGGGATTTTCGTGGTTTTGAGCAACTGAATTTGAATTCAAAATTCATCAAGTAACAAAATTAGCAATTTGGCAAACTGAACATGCAACAATAAAGAAATGAAGAACATATAGTTAGCATTACCTCTAGATTCTTATGTCTTTAGATTGTATTTTCTTTCATATCATTCTAACATCCTGTCTATAGCGTGACTCGGGTGTGAATTCATGGTCGAACATGCCACTTGTTTGACATATACATTTGGTTAAGAAATAAAATTACGCTTTTTGCTATCAATAGTTAGATGACAAGCATTTGATCCTAACATATTGTTCATGGTCAAGTATTGGATTCTCAAAAGCAAATATATATAAGATCCGAACAGAAGAAAAAACAAGCAAGCTATTCATTGCTTAAGGTGACACCAGAGATCTGAGGCGATTTCAAACTATTTGAACTTTATGGGTTCAAATTTGGAATTCTATGTGACGCCCATGATGAAGGGCGGGCCAATGAGAGGACATGTCAAAGACAAGGACTAACATACTTCTATGTTGACAAATTTTTGAAGAAGGAACATACATGACACCTTAAGAAATTCTCACCTTAGAACGAGAGAGAAAACTGAAGATCTTTATATGGCATAGCACAAGTTCACCTGGTATACGTGCTATTGGAGTCACATTATTGTCCCTAACAAAATGAAGAGAAAATCCAAAAAGGTGGTCCCTTAAAACAAGGGTATGGTTAAGATTTCTCATCTAAAAATAGAATTCAGTCTCTTTTTATATTCATCTACTCCAAAATCATCAAGTTATTTTATTTAGACAACCAAAAAAAAAGGGTTCAAACCCTATAAATAGGACTTGTTTTGTAACATAATTAACACAAGTTAGCTCAAATGGCATACAAGTTAACAGCCCTTTTCCTAGTTACACTTTTCCTCATTTCCACAACAGCTCCATTAACCCATGGAGTTCTCATCAATGGCCAAAATGTTATTGGTCTAAGGATACACGGGCTTTTAGTTTGTTCAGCAACTGGAAATCCACCAGGCGCAGGAATTGGAGAAGTTAATGTTAAAATCTCATGTAATGGTGGTACAACAAGCCTTGTCCAAGTTTTAACTGATGCTAATGGTTTCTTTCAAACTGTTCTTACTGCATTGGATGGAATTTTGTTTGATCAAAATTCAACACCATGTGAAGTGATAGTTGACACTCCAATTGCTAATTGTGGAGTTGAGTTCCCAAAAGGAACATTAAGGGCACCAGTTAGTCTTGTTGGTAACCTTATTCAAACTTTGCTTGGCCTTATTGCTGACACTACTTGTGGACCATTTCACTACATTCCAATGTAATAATTTGCCTCTTTCAAACTCTTCTCCTTATTATAGTCAAGAAAAAATATTCGCCTAATATGTAATGGCGTATGTGTCTTGTTGTACTTTTTATGTATCGAATAATGGTCTGTACGTCTAGCGCCTTTTGAATAGGGTGCCTCCTGAGGAGTACGGTTATTAGAGCTAAGCTTCTATTTTGTAATATTAAGGACGTGAGTTTGACGTTTCAAATTAAACAAGGAGAAGATTAATGTTCTATTCATGTTTTCTTTTACGTTTTATATGTCATCATGGAAGTGATGGAACAAATTGAGATGAAAGCAAATAAGGTAATTTTAAGATAATATTTTTTCTAATTATGAAATGGTTTGAGATTTCAGATAAAATTGAATAGAAAACGGAAAGAATGATCATGAAACAAAGTTAAAAGTACAGTGATTTGTGGTTTGAAAAAAAAAAGGTCTAACGATTTTATCGCAATTAAACCAAATTATTGCATAGAGAGTGAAGTATAGATGGTTTCTAGCTGGTATTTGAATGCATCGAGTGCTGCTAAACGAACAACGAACAAGTCGTGCAAACATATCTACAGGTAAATCACCGTACGAAGAAATTACTCGGTAAGCAAAATAATTCAACTACAACAGGAATATTCATGAAGCACAGAAATTGATATTCCATGTACAGATGTAGGAATAATATACTAAACAGTGTCCTACTCCTAAAAGTCTGTAAACAATCACACATCTTACTCTGGGCAATTTTAACAAGTTCCTGTTTTTACAACAAATAATCACATTGGACAGAAGAAAAAAAAAACCTCTGTAACTGTTCACAAATGCAAAAGCTTGATAGCAAATAAGCAGCACATGCTCCAGGGACCATTAACGGTTAAACTTCAAGTTTCACAAAGATGCAGGAAGCACAGGTTGATTTACTGTTCAAGTTGGTAAACGCCTACGCGAATTGCTTGCCCAGTATTAAGGACCTACTTATTGAAGGGCTCCATCTTCCTATACTCCTGGAGATCCTGAAAGTATTCGTGCTGCAAGGCTTCCATAACTGAAAACAAAATCTCTTAACTCGAGGTTTCAATCTGCTTTCCATGATCTTCCTCAGGAATATGTCTCTTTAACCTAGTGAGCCAGATATCAAAATTCATAGGATACGGTGTTCCACAGAGGCTGTCAACATAATCTGCGAATGCTTTCAAGACAGTAGAAATATCTCCTAGCTTCTGTTGGATCAACCTTTTTGACCAAGAGGTTTCCCTCCACTGCAGCGCCCCTTCAACCGAATCCAAATTGGGCATGTGACTGCCTGAGGAGAAGTAAAGCATGTACACCAGACTCTCTGCATCAGAGGCTGAGCAGAGTTTCCCTTCTTGAAGGGCATAGGTAGAGGAGAAATGTAAATTCATTGCAGGACGATCCCTCTCTTCTAAAATGGCATGTCCCCAACCAATGAGAACAAAATAAGGCTGCCTCACACCAGAATTAACAAAAATAACATTCTCAGGTCTGATATCGCTGTGCCGAATGCCAGCTGAGGCAGCAGCAGAAAGGGCAGATAAGCAGTCATGGCAACATCTAATAGCCTCATCAGTACCAAATTGGCCAAGTCTCACCATATCAGCAACTGTTCTGCCCACTGGACTAGTCACTAAAACTGGAGTTCCACACCATTGACGATCACAGTTACCACCCGAGATTGGGGTCCTGCATTGGCCAGGGTGAATTATCCGGCCAGATGCATTCAATTGAGGTAGATACTTGCTAGACAACTCCTTTTGTTTCATAACACCCAATACCTTTGTCTGCCTCTGAACTTGATACCACAGCTTCATATCTTCCCACGCTGGTTCCAGCAGAGAAGGATGTGAACCAACATACAAAAATGAAGTCGTACCAGGATCTTCGACAGAAGATGCAATATAATACGGAATTTCTCCATCTGTTAGGACTTCATCTATCTGATAATCCTTCTTCCAGTTTGAATCTTCTATCAGCACAATAGAACCGACTTCCAGTTTCATGGGCTTGTCAGGTTCTAACCTGAAGGATTCCTCATGTACTTCAACAATTTCAGGTGAAGCACTATGCTGCTGGTGGCGAAACAAACCATTTCCATTCACCCAGCTATCCCCCAATTGTCTTTCAATTCTTCTTGCCTGAAGCCGAGCACCGTGGTCAGCAGCCAAATCTTCAATTGAATTCTTTGACATTCCAGCATATTGTGTGATTGAGTGGAAGGTCGCATAAAGTGCCTGTAAAGCCCCGATATCCCCCCAATTAGCATTTCCAAGCTTGTTCCAGATCCTATCAATGGGAGAAATGGTAATTAAAGCATTATTCTTTATCCATTCAGCAGCACAACCATATACATCATTCAAATCCATTTCCAACTTGCTTATATCTCCTTCAACTTTCAGGACTCCACCATATTGAGTGTCAACTAAAAGAACAAAAACTGAGTTCAAACTGAGAGGAATATTGGATCTGCTAATGCTTCTCGCAACCAATACTCTTAGAGCAAAGAATAAAGCTTCACCTAAAATTGAGAGACAAGGTTTACAGTCATTCTCTACTGTAGCAAGGTTTCCAATATCAGACCTTAGAATAGCAAGTTCCAGAATATCATCCCACTTCCCTTGTGGATGCCTTGGGTTCTTTAGCATTACAGCTGTGGCACAAAGACCTCCCAGCCTCCCTTTCGAAATGGCTTTCTCAGCCTGATAGAATCTCAGGTTTGAATTATAGACACAAGAAACATAGAAAGGCAAAGTTTCATCCTGACCCCAAAATGCCTCCCACAAACCTTTCACACTTGCATGTAAAAAATCTTCCAGAGCAAGATAAGCAGTTGCTTCCGCAGCACCAGAAGTCGAGGCATAAATAGCACTAGGCATACGAATCAGCTGCTGAAAAGGAACTCCTCCCAAAGCATAATCGAACTTCTGAAGATCTATCAACTCAAAAGGGACATCAAACGAGGGTTCATTACGAGTTGAATTTTCTATTGTTTCTTCATACCACGTTTTAAGGTTTTCGGTCAGGCTTTCACTATCTACAAACCTATGGAGAAACTCTTTCCGATCGTGAACCTTTCCACCTGAAGATATACTGGATTTTTTTGCACCAGACTCCACAGATTCCCGGTCTGGAGATACACCTGTAGTGCCAGATAAAGGAGATTATGAAATCATTAGATATGTTCCAGGAATTGCTGCACCAAGAACATAAAATGAAAGTTCAAAGTCTACAAAAGAAAAAGCAAGCTCCTCAAGGAGTAATCAATGAATTCTGCATGTCAAAGAGAACAAATTAGGGGGATATTGTACCATAGAGGAGAGAATCCATGGACTACAAGAATTTTTAAGGCCATGGCCATGCATGCAACTAACACTAGTAGCATCTAAATCAGAACATCAATGGACTAGTGGTTCCTGGGACACATTATCGTTATTAGTTTCTTCATCAACTAAAATAGATGCTTCAAACTCAGCAACCCTTTTATGATTCCTGCAAGAAACATACTAACTATTTTCAAAGCCACTTTGTTATTGCTGCAGCCACTAATACCTGTATTTTATCTACTATTCTGCCAACTCGGTTAGAATGGGCCTCCAAAAGGAGATTGGGCTAATTCTAAACCAACATCCAGTTCAGAACTAAGAAAGAATAGATCCCACTCAAGTGCGCACTTCTCTATTTTCACAAATCCGCATACAGGTCTAGTTTCTGCTTTTGAAAAAGAAAATGATGGTCTGTTTATATGGGTCTAAGGGAGTTGGTAGTCTAACATCCTTGTTTATAACTATATTCATGTTGTTCATTACATGTATGGTTCCCTGATCAATTTGAAGATTTGTAGTCCATCTCAGACGACTTAATTCATATCCATGAAAGAAAAAAGCTTACCCTTCCGAATTTTGCACCCATAATAATATATATATGCATTGCAAATTACATCAGAACAACTGCATATGATAAATGATATACACCTTTGCACCAATTTGCATTAGGTACAAAAGAGAAAATTAGCTCCATTACATAAGACGTTCCAATCATAAGTTCAGGGAGCAAACAAAATCCAAAGAACTGATCAATATTATTTATAAAAGACAAATTTCTCCAGAAAAAAGACTGAGTACACATTAGCTTTCAGAAGAGAGTGACTTGAAGTTGAAGCTCCATCAAAACATTAGCAATTTCTTTCTGTCGAAACACCAAAAACTACTTGCAGGGATCATTTATCAGATACCTTTGTACAAATTCTTTCAATACTATAGCTAAGAAGAGTGAAAAACTACAAAATTCAGATAGTTTCCACAAAAGGTATTAGTCAAACCAGATGCATTTTGCTGAGGTGTATCAGTCAAAATTTTACCTTAACAACACTAACATACAAATGCTGGTTCATCAACTTTATGAGGAGTGTAAGTAAGAAAGTCATTATACGACATGCAAAACTGTCATCAAAATGTTAATAAAAAGAAAATCATTATAAAACAAGCATAAGAGTTATTAAAATGTTAAAGTTATTCTCTTAAGTCATCTATGTCCTAAAATTTGGCAACCAAACAACCATACAACTTAAGAACGTCTAGGAGAATATTTAATTTGATGCTCACAATGCAACAATTCTTCTTTTCCCCAAAACAGATACTTCTAAAAATCGATATCCATGTCCTCAAAATTAAACATAATTTATTGTACCTCAAAATTTAGTTAATCAAAATCCAGGCATCAGAAGTTAGGTTAAAGGGTAGCATTGGAGATTCATGATGCAGCCTCTTACTGTCAACTAATCAACCAAGTAAATAGCAATCATTAATACATTACTATGAATGTTACTCAGTAATTTTCACTTTTAACTGAATTTAACAACAGCTATCATGACCTAAGAATCCAAGGTTTCTTTTGGTAATAAAGATACTAATAATATTACTCCTGCCGACTCAAAGTTTCAATTTATGTAACAATAGTTTTATTGACATGGATTTTTGAGTTAGAAAGGAAGACTTTTGGATCTTGTGGTCATAAAAATGACATAACATTTTGAAACTTGTGTCTAAACACACCATAACAATTATGTGACTATAAAAGCTTCTCAATAAGGGTAAAATGAATAGTTTATGATTATATATTTTCAAATATAGAAATGTGTCATTCTTTTTGGAGCAGATTAATAAGGAAATAGTATCTTCCAAGTTCCAAGAGTACATAGTACCCATTAAGTCTTCTACAGAATCCAAGATTCACTCTTAGAAAAAGGGAAAAAAGGTTCACTGCTTATGTATGCATAAGTGCAATTGATCTTTAGCTAAGAGGCTGAGATAGGTATATTTATTGGACAAATGGAGGAACATGGATAAGTACAAGATAAGTCAGCTTACGTGCATCTCATGACCCATGGGCTCTATCCTTAAAAGAGCGCCACTAATTTCATCAAATTATATTATTATTTTTGTCAATTCATTTGTCCATATTATTGTTGTTTGAATTATAGTTATTATGTTGAATTGCATATTTATACCCCTTTTTACTCGGCCTGGGTTTTGTTTTGTAAAGCCCCAACAGATTCGGCATTTTCCCCCGCTTTTCACCTTTGATAACACTGATTCAGTAAGAACTTTCTCTCTTCTTCTCTATCACATTTACAGTTACTGCTGCTTTCTGATGTGATTAGGCAAAGAAGGGAGGAGAAATATATTTAAAGAAAGCTTAAAACTTCTAGTTCTCCAACATTTAAACATTACTACTTTAAGACTTTTTTTCCATTTACTCACCGTTAAAAGACAGATAAATAAATCAGCCATATTTTCCATTTATAGATGCTAAGAATTTGTATGGAAAACTCGCCCGTTATCGTTTTGATTTTTGTTGTTTTTTGTTGTTTCGATTGGTATTTGAATGAAGAAATAAAGTTTCTCCTTTTCATTACTTTCTCTTCCCAGTATGAAACATTTACAAGACCAATTCTTCCAGCAAATCAAAATAAATAGGAAACAAATATACAAAGACAACAAATCATCCAGGTGTTTGTTAAACACAGAGCGGCCAAACTCCAAAGACTAAATTCCAAATAGAACTGCAAGAATATTTGCTCTTTCTCGTTAATTTTCCTTCCATCTCCTTTTATCACCAAAAAAAAGAATTTTTTACCCTCCAATTTGAAAAAAGAGCCTAAATTTAAGTTAACAAAGCAAAAAACTACAAACTTAGAACATAAAAGACTGGAACTTTCAGCCATAGATCATAAGCAAATTTTGCTTACCAAACCATCACTAAAAATCAAAGAATTGACCAACCCATTAACCAAAAAAAATTCAGGAAAACCCCAATTCGAAAATCAACTATTAATCCCTCAACCACTATGAGCTAAATTCAGTAAAATCGAGAAAATGAAAGTCAAAAGTCAAGGAGTGGCCCAAATCTCTAGGGTTTTACAGAGAAAATAAAGGAGAAATAGATTTATACCTTCCATTACGGAGGAAACTTCGAAATAGAACTGAAATTGGCTTCAGATCCTCAGCTTATTGCTCGGAAAATACCAAGTCTCCGATGAACTCTCCCATTTTCCAACTTTCTCTCTCTAAGCAAAAACACACTCTCTCTCTCTTATTGCCTCGGTATCGTCAGACCATAATATAAAATTCAATTAAGCGTATTTCATTTTATTATTTCTAGGTAATAAAATTCTTTTTGTTTATATTTATTTCAACATTTTTTTTTCTTGTAAGAAGTGAGAATGATTATGGGAAGCCAGCAGGGGTGAATTTTTGGTATCATTTCAGTTTGTGAGATTTCAAAAAATTTGACTAATAATGACTTGTCTTTGGACCATATGTGTCCTTTAGTGAAGCTTCAACCTTTTTGTCTTCTACACGTAAAAAAAAAAAAAAAATTAGTTTTTTTTTTTGAAGAAAAATATCGACTTTCAAACAAAAATTATAAAGAAAATTCCAAATAAACTTTTTAAGTTTGTAAATCATTAGAAATAAATCTTCTTGAGTTAGAACCTTAGCCTATTTTTCACCCCTTGTATTATCTTTTTTTTGTTATGAATATGCAAAATTAAATTAGTTTTGTATATATCGTCATTGGAGTAGTAATAATTTTTTTTGTTATGAATATGCAAAATGTCATTGGAGTAGTAATAATGCTATAAATATGCTAAATCTTGATCTTTCTAGAACGACGACAAAGATCGGCATACATGAATTGGAATAGATGTATTTATGTTCAGAAGCACTTCAATCAATCTAAAATATTCAAATCAATAAATACAAAACAGTACGTTACTTTTACATGCCTACACATTGACCACTAAAACCATGTTAGATGAGATGTATTCTTGCTTCAATTATCAACATGATCACTCTCATAAGTTTAGTGTGTATCTTATTCCCAACAAGTAGGGACTCCATTCATGACAGACAACAGCCCCTAACAATCACCACTTCTCAGTGAAAATTTCTGCAGTAAGGATTTTTCCAGACAGAGATAGAGCTGCACATAAAGTCAGCCAAGACAAATCTCCCAAATACACACCAATGATCGCAAAAACCACAACCTTAACATAAATATCAAAACTAATGCACAAAGCAATTGAAAATTTGTAAGCTGCATGGATAACAAAGTAAATGACAGCTAGAGACTTGCATTTCCAGCATCAATAAAGTTTGCATTTATTTCACAAATGCAAGATAAAAGAAGCTATTAGAACAGCATTCATCAATAAATAAATAAAAAAGTTACAGTCTCCGTAGACTTAGTTCAACAAAGCCCTAAATATGAACCAGAGAACTTTATCAGCCGAGGTACAAGACTAGATAAGACATTACAGACAACCGAATAAGAGGAAGAAAGTGATTCAACCACCAAACGATAGAGCATTACATTCATCCAAAGGTACAACCTATCAGGATAAATTTGTAAAAAGAAACCATTATCCCAAAGCTGACCCTGTCTGATGAATGTTTGGTCTTTTTTTCACAGTTTTAAAAAACAAAGCAACTTTAGAAGAGGGAAATCACTTGGCCATCATGACCTTAACAAACTCATCATAGTTAATTTGTCCATCACCATCAACATCGGCCTCCCTGATCATTTCATCAACTTCTTCATCAGTAAGCTTCTCACCAAGGTTAGTCATCACATGACGGAGCTCAGCAGCAGAGATGAACCCATTCTGATCCTTGTCAAACACTCTGAATGCTTCCTTCAGCTCCTCCTCTGAGTCTGTATCCTTCATCTTCCTGGCCATGAGGTTCAAAAACTCTGGGAAGTCAATGGTTCCATTACCATCAGCATCCACTTCATTTATCATGTCCTGGAGCTCAGCTTCAGTTGGGTTCTGTCCCAACGACCTCATCACAGTCCCAAGCTCCTTAGTTGTAATGCAACCTATTCAAAACATCACTATCAGCATAGACCTGAAGGATCAAACAACCTATGCTTCTGACTGCATTTTTTTTTCAGTGCATACTTGCAAAAGAAACCAAATGTGAAGTTAACCATATCAGATAACTCAGATGGTAACATCCACGTGGGGGTGTGGTGTAGGGTGGGGGTGGGACTAACAGAGTCAGTGTTCCTTCCTAGGGACTATGTATTATGCCAAAATCTAGGACACATCTCATATGCTATCTCACAAAGTCGACAGTAAACAGTGATAAATATTTATATCAAAATACACAAAGAAGTGCTATAAAAGGTATTCCAAACAAAATGCATTAATCTTTTAAGATATTAGCATCTTTCGGCTACACATCCAAAACAAGAACCCAAAATGTTGCACATGCAAAGTCAGTTCTGAAGTGGTAACTGATTAAAAAAAAGACGGTCAATACATGCAACAGTTGGAACTCCAAAAAATACACCATCATGTAAAATACAAACTATAGTTCTTCCTCAAACCAATATATTCTTCAAACCGTCACTTTATTCCCAGCATCCCTTGAAAATTATAGTAAATAAAATAGAAACATAAAACAGCATATATTTGTTCATTTTGGGTAAACGACATAATAAAACAATATGTTTTATATTTCTTTATAAAAGTTAAAGTTCGTCAAAATCAGATTAGACCATTATTTGCAGCATCTTATTTCTGACAGATAATTTTTTTTGATAACCATGGGTGTCCAGACCAGCTTTGGCCACACCTCAATTAATACCACAAGATACCTATCACCTACCACACCAGACACCAACAATAGATATCAAGTAACTCTGTCCGCCAAGGCTAGGGCAGACAAAAAAGATCACCTAAGAGCTCATGGTTCTCAACCCACGCCATTCACCACTAGCCCACAGTGTGGATGGATTTCGCTTAATTAAAGTAAAAAGACACAAGTACCATTTTAAATGCTTGTAAACTACTCCTAATACAGAATCTGCAAGAGATCTACTCATACACGGCTACAATAAAGACAGACAACCTATAACTACCATTTAAAGCAAGTTGATATTATTAGCTATAAAGACAGAAACTTTGGCCCATATCCGACACAAGTAATGAAATAATAACATAAATACAAGGTCAAAGATTCACCATTTTTTTATAAATAAGGCCCAAGATTGAACATCAAAAATCCTTATTTTCATGTTTCAACTAATAATCCTCTGATTTGCATTTTTCAACATTTAAAAAAAAAAAACGTCTCCAATATTTCTACACTAATAAATTATGGCACTCGAAATTCAACACTTCAAATCAATTAACAAGCGTGTATCTTCCATTTTCTCTAATCGGTTGCTTTCACAAGGGAAATATCATTCCTACATACCAAATCAATCAACTTTTACACATTTCACATTCACCAAATCGACAAAATCAGCATTTTGTTTCAACTCTAATCGTTCGATCAAATCTAAAATCCAAACGGAGACTAAACATAAAGTGAATAAAACCAGATCTCGAAAATAAAATAAAAGAGTTATGAAAGAATAGAATGTAACCATCTCCGTCCTTGTCGAATAGACTGAAAGCCTCCTTGAACTCAGAGATCTGATCATCGGTGAGCTGATCTGCCATTTCTACACAGAAAGAGAAGGAGAAGAAGTTTGTGGAATTGAGAGAAGACAGAAAAAAGATGAGTTTTTTGAGCTTCTCGCCTCTTCGATTTCAGGGAAAAGAGAAGAAATGGCGTCTTTATAATCAAAACAGAAGACTTTTCAATGGGCCAATTAAATCTAAATATAAATAACCTGTAAATTTAGCCGCCTTTCCCGCTTTACCCTTCCCTTATTCTAAAAAAAAATTAAAAAATACTACTACCTCCCAATTTTATTTTACTGACTCAAAAAAAATAATTTATTTTTTGTGATAGATACATAATAGTAACGAAATTATGATTGTTAAACTGATTTAGGTAATAGTTAAGAAAACAAACAAAAATATCTATTGTGTTCTTAGAGATTGACAACATATTTCATTTTTAATAGTGATAGCTGAACTAATCAGATGGCCGCCCCAAATCTAATGTCATTTAATAGTAAGTCTTTTTCCTCTAAATGTGGATAATTTTTTAAAATTTTTTACTAGGTGTTTTTAAAAAATCATTTAAAATGTAAAATGGTCTGACTTTTGTGACGGCCTATTGTCTATTACCAAAACTGTGCTTGCTTAATTTATTTATTTGTTGTACTAGTAAAGGTGGGATTAGATTTGTTCCTTTTTCTTCCATTAGGAAAAACGCGGTTTTGTACGCGGTTTTGCATTGACGCTTTCGCCCTTGGTTGAATCTATTCATCATATTTTATTAATATGTAACACAAATATGATTTTTACAGTTACATAATGATACAGGACAGGCTTAGTGGAATCATTAATGTTTGTATGTTGCATGTGTTTGCTCTGTCTTTTGATTCAAATAATGACTACTATATCAATATTAATACTATAGATAGATTATTGCTATTAATTAAATATCAGAAAATACAGATTTAAATATGTATAGGTAGTTATGTGCATGCGTGCGACCGTATGGTGTTGGGTGGGTTGCATGTGTCTCTGTTTGCTGGTTCAGAATATGACAGCTACTTTTATAACAATGATACATGTAGCTGATGCCTTTTTGGGTGGCAGATCCAAAATTTAAACGTCAAGTGTAACATATAAGGTTCTTTGCAATAAACTCATTCTACTTATAAAATAATATGTTCAAGAAGCGAATACCTGTTGAAATTTTACATATGTATTTATGTTTTGTGTTGAAAATATGGTAAATTTTAGCTGTCAATAGACAATCAGTTATTGCCACTAAAGGTGCTGCTGGTGTAGACAGTGTCAAGCAACAGTTCACTAGCAGCTTTTTGGTGCTGAAAATACAGATTTAGGCTCTGGGAGCAAGAGATCAAAATAGAGTTTCAGTTCCAGTGAAAACATTTCACTTCAAGATACACAGTGGCAAGTGAAGTGCAAGTACTCGAGCAACAACAATTTACCTAGTGTAATCCCACAAGTGAGGTATGTGGAGGATAGTATGTACACACGCCTAACCTTTACCTCTGTAGGGTAGGGAGGTTGTTTCTGATAGACCCTTGGCTCAAAAAAGAAATTATCAAAGTAAGTACAAGTGCTCAAGAAATACAATGAATTGTCACAAATCAAACAAAACATGCAAGTCCCCTGAATCCAAATAATGTAGAATATCCTTTTCCATTCCTATGTTCAACAAGGATTAGTAAGAAGCCAAATACCCTATCCTGTATATGAAACTTGAAAACATGCCAAACCAAGAAAGTGTAAAAGAGAGGAAACTAGGGGGAGGTTAAAAAAAAATAGAACTTTTGTCTTGCTATTATTAACCATAGGAACACCTAAGCAGTAAGTTTTACATGCCAAAAAGTAGATTGTTTATCTGTAACAAGTAACAATCCTTTTTTCTCCCACTAATCTCCAGAACTGCTAAGAAAAAACTTCAAGAAATCAAATAGAACTTATTCTTGAAGAATAAGCAGTTCAACCATCGCTCTGAATAATGCACAACCAAATAAGAAAAAAAGAATACTAACTACCCGTAGCTTAAAAATAAACGAAACCAACTTGAACATCTAATCATTCATCCACTAACAAAGAAAAAAGATGTTTCAGAAAAGAAACCCGAAGGATACCTCTTTTTCTCCCAATTTTCTAGCTATCCTCATTTTCTTTAAAAGTCACTTGAACTTGAACTTGAGCCTGACTTGTGTAGTTTTCTTTCTTGCCTTTAACATCACCTGTAACTACACCCGTCTCTTGAGGCAACTCAACTGCATGATCTGGCTTTTCGGTGGTAGTTACCTTATCTTCTTGTTTTACAACTTTCTGATCTATTTTGCCTGCATCAATTTCACTTCTTTCAGATACAACAATTTTTTTTAGACTTGATTCTGAGTTCTTAGATGAGCTGGCTTCACGTGATTCAATTTCTGATTCTTGTTGAAGGCTCGTGTTTGGTTTATCTATATCATTTTTCAAGACTTGTTTCATAGCTGAGTCTGTCCCGGCATCCTGTGAATGTAAAGAAGCTCCCTTGCCTT
Source organism: Solanum dulcamara (assembly GCF_947179165.1). NCBI lineage: Eukaryota > Viridiplantae > Streptophyta > Magnoliopsida > Solanales > Solanaceae > Solanum > Solanum dulcamara. Next base: position 300,693 of record NC_077248.1, on the reverse strand, counting down.
TGGATTCTCTTGCATGCACATCCCCATCAATTGAATCATGAAGGATGAGTCTGTCAGCATTCTCTTCAGGGGTCTGCTTATGAATCAAATCAATGTCTCCAGTTGGTCTTGGTTTAAAAGTTGGTAATCCCATCTCATGGTCTTTCAAACTTGAGAACTTATGCACTGGTCCATTTTTAGAACTCTCAGATTCTTCAGCTACCAACTTAGCACTAGGTGGCTTAAGAACAGACTCTGGACTCCTGGGAGAGTTGATACTAGGAGGAACTTCTTGAATTTTCGACACATTCAAGCTCTCCATGGTCCTTGCTTCCTCCATTGAAACAGGTGCCTCCTGTATATCAGAATTAGATTCACTTAAGATGCAGATAAATGCGAAGACATAGTACAAGTAGAACTATACTGATAACTCCCACGTTAGGGCTGAGTCATAGTGTAAGGGCTATTTTAGTAATATCTTAGTTATTTTTGTAGTTGCTATAAATAGCTTAAATTCTGGTTTATTTCAGTAGCTAGCTTTTGATTATGAATGGTGATGACTGTTATGAGTTGGGGTATTATCCCAAACCTCTTCAATTGAACCTATCTTGGATTGCTTCTACTGAGGTAATTCATGTTTGGGTTCAATTTCCCTTCTGCCTTCAATTGTATCTTTTTTTATTTTTTTGAAAGCTTAATTAGTTTATGTCAAGT
>NW_026605083.1:5000-15000 GCF_947179165.1 Solanum dulcamara | reverse complement strand
CCCTAAACCCTAAACCCAAAACCCTAAACCCTGAACCCTAAACCCTAAACCCTAAACCCTAAACCCTGAACCCTAAACCCTAAACCCTAAACCCTAAACCCTAAACCCTGAACCCTAAACCCTGAACCCTGAACCCTGAACCCTGAACCCTGAACCCTGAACCCTGAACCCTGAACCCTGAACCCTGAACCCTGAACCCTGAACCCTAAACCCTAAACCCTAAACCCTAAACCCTGAACCCTAAACCCTAAACCCTAAACCCTAAACCCTAAACCCTAAACCCTAAACCCTAAACCCTAAACCCTAAACCCTAAACCCTAAACCCTAAACCCTAAACCCTGAACCCTGAACCCTGAACCCTGAACCCTGAACCCTGAACCCTGAACCCTGAACCCTGAACCCTGAACCCTGAACCCTGAACCCTGAACCCTGAACCCTGAACCCTGAACCCTGAACCCTGAACCCTGAACCCTGAACCCTGAACCCTGAACCCTGAACCCTGAACCCTGAACCCTGAACCCTGAACCCTGAACCCTGAACCCTGAACCCTGAACCCTGAACCCTGAACCCTAAACCCTAAACCCTAAACCCTAAACCCTAAACCCTAAACCCTAAACCCTAAACCCTAAACCCTAAACCCTGAACCCTGAACCCTGAACCCTGAACCCTGAACCCTGAACCCTGAACCCTGAACCCTGAACCCTGAACCCTGAACCCTGAACCCTGAACCCTGAACCCTGAACCCTGAACCCTGAACCCTGAACCCTGAACCCTGAACCCTGAACCCTAAACCCTAAACCCTAAACCCTAAACCCTAAACCCTAAACCCTAAACCCTAAACCCTAAACCCTAAACCCTAAACCCTGAACCCTGAACCCTGAACCCTGAACCCTGAACCCTGAACCCTGAACCCTAAACCCTAAACCCTGAACCCTGAACCCTGAACCCTGAACCCTGAACCCTGAACCCTGAACCCTGAACCCTAAACCCTAAACCCTAAACCCTAAACCCTAAACCCTGAACCCTGAACCCTGAACCCTGAACCCTGAACCCTGAACCCTGAACCCTGAACCCTGAACCCTGAACCCTGAACCCTGAACCCTAAACCCTAAACCCTAAACCCTAAACCCTAAACCCTAAACCCTGAACCCTGAACCCTAAACCCTAAACCCTAAACCCTAAACCCTAAACCCTAAACCCTAAACCCTGAACCCTGAACCCTGAACCCTGAACCCTGAACCCTGAACCCTGAACCCTGAACCCTGAACCCTGAACCCTGAACCCTGAACCCTGAACCCTGAACCCTGAACCCTGAACCCTGAACCCTGAACCCTGAACCCTGAACCCTGAACCCTGAACCCTGAACCCTGAACCCTGAACCCTGAACCCTGAACCCTGAACCCTGAACCCTGAACCCTGAACCCTGAACCCTGAACCCTGAACCCTGAACCCTGAACCCTGAACCCTGAACCCTGAACCCTAAACCCTAAACCCTAACCCTAAACCCTAAACCCTAAACCCTGAACCCTGAACCCTGAACCCTGAACCCTGAACCCTGAACCCTGAACCCTGAACCCTGAACCCTGAACCCTGAACCCTGAACCCTGAAACCCTGAACCCTGAACCCTGAACCCTGAACCCTGAACCCTGAACCCTAAACCCTAAACCCTAAACCCTGAACCCTGAACCCTGAACCCTGAACCCTGAACCCTGAACCCTGAACCCTGAACCCTGAACCCTGAACCCTGAACCCTGAACCCTGAACCCTGAACCCTGAACCCTGAACCCTGAACCCTGAACCCTGAACCCTAAACCCTAAACCCTAAACCCTAAACCCTAAACCCTAAACCCTAAACCCTAAACCCTAAACCCTAAACCCTAAACCCTAAACCCTAAACCCTAAACCCTGAACCCTGAACCCTGAACCCTGAACCCTGAACCCTGAACCCTAAACCCTAAACCCTAAACCCTAAACCCTAAACCCTAAACCCTAAACCCTAAACCCTAAACCCTAAACCCTAAACCCTAAACCCTAAACCCTAAACCCTAAACCCTAAACCCTAAACCCTAAACCCTAAACCCTAAACCCTAAACCCTAAACCCTGAACCCTGAACCCTGAACCCTGAACCCTGAACCCTGAACCCTGAACCCTGAACCCTGAACCCTGAACCCTGAACCCTGAACCCTGAACCCTGAACCCTGAACCCTGAACCCTGAACCCTGAACCCTGAACCCTGAACCCTGAACCCTAAACCCTAAACCCTAAACCCTAAACCCTAAACCCTAAACCCTAAAACCCTGAACCCTAAACCCTAAACCCTGAACCCTAAACCCTAAACCCTAAACCCTAAACCCTGAACCCTGAACCCTGAACCCTGAACCCTGAACCCTGAACCCTGAACCCTGAACCCTGAACCCTGAACCCTGAACCCTGAACCCTGAACCCTGAACCCTGAACCCTGAACCCTGAACCCTAAACCCTAAACCCTAAACCCTAAACCCTAAACCCTGAACCCTGAACCCTGAACCCTGAACCCTGAACCCTGAACCCTGAACCCTGAACCCTGAACCCTGAACCCTGAACCCTAAACCCTAAACCCTGAACCCTGAACCCTGAACCCTGAACCCTGAACCCTGAACCCTGAACCCTAAACCCTAAACCCTGAACCCTAAACCCTAAACCCTAAACCCTGAACCCTGAACCCTGAACCCTGAACCCTAAACCCTAAACCCTAAACCCTAAACCCTGAACCCTAAACCCTAAACCCTAAACCCTAAACCCTAAACCCTAAACCCTAAACCCTGAACCCTGAACCCTGAACCCTGAACCCTGAACCCTGAACCCTGAACCCTGAACCCTGAACCCTGAACCCTGAACCCTGAACCCTAAACCCTAAACCCTAAACCCTAAACCCTAAACCCTAAACCCTAAACCCTAAACCCTAAACCCTGAACCCTAAACCCTAAACCCTAAACCCTAAACCCTAAACCCTAAACCCTAAACCCTAAACCCTAAACCCTAAACCCTAAACCCTAAACCCTAAACCCTAAACCCTAAACCCTAAACCCTAAACCCTAAACCCTAAACCCTAAACCCTAAACCCTAAACCCTAAACCCTGAACCCTGAACCCTGAACCCTGAACCCTGAACCCTGAACCCTGAACCCTGAACCCTGAACCCTGAACCCTGAACCCTGAACCCTGAACCCTGAACCCTGAACCCTGAACCCTGAACCCTGAACCCTGAACCCTGAACCCTGAACCCTGAACCCTGAACCCTGAACCCTGAACCCTAAACCCTAAACCCTAAACCCTAAACCCTAAACCCTAAACCCTGAACCCTAAACCCTAAACCCTAAACCCTGAACCCTGAACCCTAAACCCTGAACCCTGAACCCTGAACCCTGAACCCTGAACCCTGAACCCTGAACCCTGAACCCTGAACCCTGAACCCTGAACCCTGAACCCTGAACCCTGAAACCCTGAACCCTGAACCCTGAACCCTGAACCCTGAACCCTGAACCCTGAACCCTAAACCCTAAACCCTAAACCCTGAACCCTAAACCCTAAACCCTAAACCCTAAACCCTAAACCCTGAACCCTGAACCCTGAACCCTGAACCCTGAACCCTGAACCCTGAACCCTGAACCCTGAACCCTGAACCCTGAACCCTGAACCCTGAACCCTGAACCCTGAACCCTGAACCCTGAACCCTGAACCCTGAACCCTAAACCCTAAACCCTAAAACCCTAAACCCTAAACCCTAAACCCTGAACCCTGAACCCTGAACCCTGAACCCTGAACCCTGAACCCTGAACCCTGAACCCTGAACCCTGAACCCTGAACCCTAAACCCTAAACCCTAAACCCTGAACCCTGAACCCTGAAACCCTAAACCCTAAACCCTGAACCCTGAAACCCTAAACCCTAAACCCTAAACCCTGAACCCTGAACCCTGAACCCTGAACCCTAAACCCTGAACCCTGAACCCTGAACCCTGAACCCTAAACCCTAAACCCTAAACCCTAAACCCTAAACCCTAAACCCTAAACCCTGAACCCTGAACCCTGAACCCTAAACCCTAAACCCTAAACCCTAAACCCTAAACCCTAAACCCTAAACCCTAAACCCTAAACCCTGAACCCTGAACCCTAAACCCTGAACCCTAAACCCTAAACCCTAAACCCTAAACCCTAAACCCTAAACCCTGAACCCTAAACCCTAAACCCTAAACCCTGAACCCTGAACCCTAAACCCTAAACCCTAAACCCTAAACCCTAAACCCTAAACCCTAAACCCTAAACCCTGAACCCTGAACCCTGAACCCTGAACCCTGAACCCTGAACCCTAAACCCTAAACCCTAAACCCTAAACCCTAAACCCTAAACCCTGAACCCTGAACCCTAAACCCTAAACCCTAAACCCTAAACCCTAAACCCTGAACCCTGAACCCTGAACCCTGAACCCTGAACCCTGAACCCTGAACCCTGAACCCTAAACCCTAAACCCTAAACCCTAAACCCTAAACCCTAAACCCTAAACCCTGAACCCTGAACCCTGAACCCTGAACCCTGAACCCTGAACCCTGAACCCTGAACCCTGAACCCTGAACCCTGAACCCTGAACCCTGAACCCTGAACCCTAAACCCTAAACCCTAAACCCTAAACCCTAAACCCTAAACCCTAAACCCTAAACCCTAAACCCTAAACCCTAAACCCTAAACCCTAAACCCTGAACCCTGAACCCTGAACCCTGAACCCTGAACCCTGAACCCTGAACCCTGAACCCTGAACCCTGAACCCTGAACCCTAAACCCTAAACCCTAAACCCTAAACCCTAAACCCTAAACCCTAAACCCTAAACCCTAAACCCTAAACCCTAAACCCTAAACCCTAAACCCTAAACCCTGAACCCTGAACCCTGAACCCTGAACCCTGAACCCTGAACCCTGAACCCTGAACCCTGAACCCTGAACCCTGAACCCTGAACCCTGAACCCTGAACCCTGAACCCTGAACCCTGAACCCTGAACCCTGAACCCTGAACCCTAAACCCTAAACCCTGAACCCTGAACCCTGAACCCTGAACCCTGAACCCTGAACCCTGAACCCTGAACCCTGAACCCTGAACCCTAAACCCTAAACCCTAAACCCTAGAACCCTGAACCCTAAACCCTAAACCCTAAACCCTAAACCCTAAACCCTAAACCCTAAACCCTAAACCCTAAACCCTAAACCCTAAACCCTAAACCCTAAACCCTAAACCCTAAACCCTAAACCCTAAACCCTGAACCCTGAACCCTAAACCCTAAACCCTGAACCCTGAACCCTGAACCCTGAACCCTGAACCCTGAACCCTGAACCCTGAACCCTGAACCCTGAACCCTGAACCCTGAACCCTGAACCCTGAACCCTAAACCCTAAACCCTGAACCCTGAACCCTGAACCCTGAACCCTGAACCCTGAACCCTGAACCCTGAACCCTGAACCCTGAACCCTAAACCCTAAACCCTAAACCCTAAACCCTAAACCCTGAACCCTGAACCCTAAACCCTAAACCCTAAACCCTAAACCCTGAACCCTGAACCCTGAACCCTGAACCCTGAACCCTAAACCCTAAACCCTGAACCCTAAACCCTAAACCCTAAACCCTAAACCCTGAACCCTGAACCCTGAACCCTAAACCCTAAACCCTAAACCCTAAACCCTAAACCCTAAACCCTAAACCCTAAACCCTAAACCCTAAACCCTGAACCCTGAACCCTGAACCCTGAACCCTGAACCCTAAACCCTAAACCCTGAACCCTGAACCCTGAACCCTGAACCCTGAACCCTGAACCCTGAACCCTGAACCCTGAACCCTGAACCCTGAACCCTGAACCCTGAACCCTGAACCCTGAACCCTGAACCCTGAACCCTGAACCCTGAACCCTGAACCCTGAACCCTGAACCCTGAACCCTGAACCCTGAACCCTGAACCCTGAACCCTAAACCCTAAACCCTAAACCCTAAACCCTAAACCCTAAACCCTAAACCCTAAACCCTGAACCCTAAACCCTAAACCCTGAACCCTGAACCCTGAACCCTGAACCCTGAACCCTGAACCCTGAACCCTAAACCCTAAACCCGAAACCCTGAACCCTGAACCCTAAACCCTAAACCCTAAACCCTAAACCCTGAACCCTGAACCCTGAACCCTGAACCCTAAACCCTAAACCCTAAACCCTAAACCCTAAACCCTAAACCCTAAACCCTAAACCCTAAACCCTGAACCCTGAACCCTGAACCCTGAACCCTGAACCCTGAACCCTGAACCCTGAACCCTGAACCCTGAACCCTGAACCCTGAACCCTGAACCCTGAACCCTGAACCCTAAACCCTAAACCCTAAACCCTAAACCCTAAACCCTAAACCCTAAACCCTGAACCCTGAACCCTAAACCCTAAACCCTAAACCCTAAACCCTAAACCCTAAACCCTAAACCCTGAACCCTGAACCCTGAACCCTGAACCCTGAACCCTGAACCCTGAACCCTGAACCCTGAACCCTGAACCCTGAACCCTAAACCCTAAACCCTAAACCCTAAACCCTAAACCCTAAACCCTAAACCCTAAACCCTAAACCCTAAACCCTGAACCCTGAACCCTGAACCCTGAACCCTGAACCCTGAACCCTGAACCCTGAACCCTGAACCCTGAACCCTGAACCCTGAACCCTGAACCCTGAACCCTGAACCCTGAACCCTGAACCCTGAACCCTAAACCCTAAACCCTAAACCCTAAACCCTGAACCCTGAACCCTGAACCCTGAACCCTGAACCCTGAACCCTGAACCCTGAACCCTGAACCCTGAACCCTGAACCCTGAACCCTGAACCCTGAACCCTGAACCCTGAACCCTAAACCCTAAACCCTGAACCCTAAACCCTAAACCCTGAACCCTGAACCCTGAACCCTGAACCCTGAACCCTGAACCCTGAACCCTGAACCCTGAACCCTGAACCCTGAACCCTAAACCCTAAACCCTAAACCCTAAACCCTAAACCCTAAACCCTGAACCCTGAACCCTGAACCCTGAACCCTGAACCCTGAACCCTGAACCCTGAACCCTGAACCCTAAACCCTAAACCCTAAACCCTGAACCCTGAACCCTGAACCCTGAACCCTGAACCCTGAACCCTAAACCCTAAACCCTAAACCCTAAACCCTAAACCCTAAACCCTGAACCCTGAACCCTGAACCCTGAACCCTGAACCCTGAACCCTGAACCCTGAACCCTGAACCCTGAACCCTGAACCCTGAACCCTGAACCCTGAACCCTGAACCCTGAACCCTGAACCCTAAACCCTAAACCCTGAACCCTGAACCCTGAACCCTGAACCCTGAACCCTGAACCCTGAACCCTAAACCCTAAACCCTAAACCCTAAACCCTAAACCCTAAACCCTAAACCCTAAACCCTAAACCCTGAACCCTGAACCCTGAACCCTGAACCCTGAACCCTGAACCCTGAACCCTGAACCCTGAACCCTGAACCCTGAACCCTGAACCCTGAACCCTGAACCCTAAACCCTAAACCCTGAACCCTAAACCCTAAACCCTGAACCCTGAACCCTGAACCCTAAACCCTAAACCCTAAACCCTAAACCCGAAACCCTGAACCCTGAACCCTGAACCCTGAACCCTGAACCCTGAACCCTGAACCCTGAACCCTGAACCCTGAACCCTGAACCCTGAACCCTGAACCCTGAACCCTGAACCCTGAACCCTGAACCCTGAACCCTGAACCCTGAACCCTGAACCCTGAACCCTGAACCCTGAACCCTGAACCCTGAACCCTGAACCCTGAACCCTGAACCCTGAACCCTGAACCCTAAACCCTAAACCCTAAACCCTAAACCCTAAACCCTAAACCCTGAACCCTGAACCCTGAACCCTGAACCCTGAACCCTGAACCCTGAACCCTGAACCCTGAACCCTGAACCCTGAACCCTAAAACCCTAAAACCCTAAAACCCTAAAACCCTAAAACCCTAGAACCCTGAACCCTGAACCCTGAACCCTGAACCCTGAACCCTGAACCCTGAACCCTGAACCCTGAACCCTGAACCCTGAACCCTAAACCCTAAACCCTAAACCCTAAACCCTAAACCCTAAACCCTAAACCCTAAACCCTAAACCCTAAACCCTAAACCCTAAACCCTAAACCCTAAACCCTAAACCCTAAACCCTAAACCCTAAACCCTAAACCCTGAACCCTGAACCCTGAACCCTGAACCCTGAACCCTGAACCCTGAACCCTGAACCCTGAACCCTGAACCCTGAACCCTGAACCCTAAACCCTGAACCCTGAACCCTGAACCCTGAACCCTGAACCCTGAACCCTGAACCCTGAACCCTGAACCCTAAACCCTAAACCCTAAACCCTAAACCCTAAACCCTGAACCCTGAACCCTGAACCCTGAACCCTGAACCCTGAACCCTGAACCCTGAACCCTGAACCCTGAACCCTGAACCCTGAACCCTGAACCCTGAACCCTGAACCCTGAACCCTGAACCCTGAACCCTAAACCCTAAACCCTAAACCCTAAACCCTAAACCCTGAACCCTGAACCCTGAACCCTGAACCCTGAACCCTGAACCCTGAACCCTGAACCCTGAACCCTAAACCCTAAACCCTAAACCCTAAACCCTAAACCCTGAACCCTGAACCCTGAACCCTGAACCCTGAACCCTAAACCCTGAACCCTGAACCCTGAACCCTGAACCCTGAACCCTGAACCCTAAACCCTGAACCCTGAACCCTGAACCCTGAACCCTGAACCCTGAACCCTGAACCCTGAACCCTGAACCCTGAACCCTAAACCCTAAACCCTAAACCCTAAACCCTAAACCCTAAACCCTAAACCCTAAACCCTAAACCCTAAACCCTAAACCCTAAACCCTAAACCCTAAACCCTAAACCCTAAACCCTGAACCCTGAACCCTGAACCCTGAACCCTGAACCCTGAACCCTGAACCCTGAACCCTGAACCCTGAACCCTGAACCCTGAACCCTGAACCCTGAACCCTGAACCCTGAACCCTGAACCCTGAACCCTGAACCCTGAACCCTGAACCCTGAACCCTGAACCCTGAACCCTAAACCCTAAACCCTAAACCCTGAACCCTGAACCCTGAACCCTGAACCCTGAACCCTGAACCCTGAACCCTGAACCCTGAACCCTGAACCCTGAACCCTAAACCCTAAACCCTAAACCCTAAACCCTAAACCCTAAACCCTAAACCCTAAACCCTAAACCCTAAACCCTAAACCCTAAACCCTAAACCCTAAACCCGAAACCCTGAACCCTAAACCCTAAACCCTAAACCCTAAACCCTAAACCCTGAACCCTGAACCCTGAACCCTGAACCCTGAACCCTGAACCCTGAACCCTGAACCCTAAACCCTAAACCCTAAACCCTAAACCCTAAACCCTGAACCCTGAACCCTAAACCCTAAACCCTAAACCCTAAACCCTAAACCCTAAACCCTAAACCCTGAACCCTGAACCCTGAACCCTGAACCCTGAACCCTGAACCCTGAACCCTGAACCCTGAACCCTGAACCCTAAACCCTAAACCCTAAACCCTAAACCCTGAACCCTGAACCCTGAACCCTGAACCCTGAACCCTGAACCCTGAACCCTGAACCCTGAACCCTGAACCCTGAACCCTGAACCCTGAACCCTGAACCCTGAACCCTGAACCCTGAACCCTAAACCCTAAACCCTAAACCCTAAACCCTAAACCCTAAACCCTGAACCCTGAACCCTGAACCCTGAACCCTGAACCCTGAACCCTGAACCCTGAACCCTGAACCCTGAACCCTGAACCCTGAACCCTGAACCCTGAACCCTAAACCCTGAACCCTGAACCCTGAACCCTGAACCCTGAACCCTGAACCCTGAACCCTGAACCCTGAACCCTGAACCCTGAACCCTGAACCCTGAACCCTGAACCCTAA
>NW_026605066.1:30000-31209 GCF_947179165.1 Solanum dulcamara | reverse complement strand
TTTTCCGCGCCCTCAAGCGCGCTTCCAACGCCCAACGACGTGCCAAGGGCAACGTCGTGCCCGACAACGACGCCACAACGAGAGGTTTATTGATGGGTCCGGTGCAATTCTGATGCCAAGTGAGACGTCAAGGGGGTCGAAGTCGGCAGAATACGCACGCACGGCCGACATCCGCCCTGCCTCGGCCGGCCGACATGCCAAGCGCCCAGGCGACCTGCAACGTCGGCAGCGCCCATGCGCGCATCGCCAAGGCGACATGCGAAGCGCCCCTGGCAGCACCCTGCTCGCACCCCCCATGCGCCCCCATCAGCGCCCTGCGCCCAGTGCCCCGTGCCCAAGCGACATCGGCCGACGTCAAGTGCTGGACGTCAAGTTTTGGACGTCTTCGGCGTACCACCACGGGGGTCTTTTGTTTGAGTCCTACGGACGCCACGCACCCCGGCACCGGTGCACCGTCGCGCCAAGGCACATGGCACCGGCGACCATGCGAGGTGCACCACGCCTCCTCGCCCAACGCACCAATACGCACGTCGTCTAGTCGACGACGCGCGATGCCGTGGGAAAATAAAAAGAACGTAAACACGAGGCCACGCTTCACGCGCAACGCCACGTCTTTTGTTCAAGCGCATCCCTTCTCCATCTATTCTCCCACGCTCCCGCCGAGTTTCGATCCCAAATGTTCGTGATCTTGCACTCTCCTCACGCTACGTATCGATTCACTACCTCTACGTTTTGTATGATATTTATATGCACTCCACATTACCTTCAAGTCTATTTCACATGTTGAGAAATGTTTTATAACGTTTTCATAGTTTTTAAATATTTTAAAAGCATTTTTCCTTTTTTTATTATTTATTTTTACGTTTTTATATTTTTACGTCGCATTTCTAACACCAAAATGCACTCAAATATTATATCCGACGTTGCTAAACGCACTAGAAATTTTTTGGCGGTGTTTTTATATTTTTCTATAAATTTTTCCTTTTTTTATTAATTTATTAATGATTTTTTAGGAATTTTCCCCCAAAAAAAATAATAATATTTTTTCGTTGAAAACTATTATTTTGGACATTTAAAAGTCACTCGTGCAAGCCGAAGTGCGTTTGCACCTCAGAACGTGCCACCTGCAGCTCTACACGTCCATTATGATTCTCTGGAAAAATCATGTCTACTCCTGCCCCTTGGGTTTTTTTTTTTTAAGCATATATA
>NW_026605059.1:110000-115000 GCF_947179165.1 Solanum dulcamara | reverse complement strand
TAAAAGTCACTCGTGCAAGCCGAAGTGCGTTTGCACCTCAGAACGTGCCACCTGCAGCTCTACACGTCCATTATGATTCTCTGGAAAAATCATGTCTACTCCTGCCCCTTGGGTTTTTTTTTTTTAAGCATATATAAGGGGGGTAGAGGTGTTGGAGGAACAATGGGGCGATTGCAGCCGGCCGACACGGCCGTCCAGTGGGCACGTCGGCGTGAAGCGTGGGCGCACGATGGCATGCATGGCTCGTCCGTGCGACGCCGTCGAGCGCCTACAAAAACACGTCGGCGCCGGCCCGCCGGGCGGTCCTGGCGCGCCGGTGGCGGCGTTCCCCGCGGAGGTCCGCAGGCAATCGGTGTGGAAAGGCGGCGCTTTCGGGCGTGTGGTGAGTTCTAGATGCTAACTGATAAGCTCTAGGCGCCGCACGCACGGGGCTAAGCCGAGTACGGTCGAGCGCCGGCGGCCGACGCGGGGGGCGCCCGCCGCGCGGAAGCTCCGGCGTGCCTCCTTCGCCTCTTGCGGGATTAACTTCTCCCCTCCTCGGGCGGGTTCGCGTTAGGCGGGGCTTGCTTTGGCCTTGCAACGTCGGCATCTTCGTCGGCGCGCGGCATCTAATGCCGTGCGTCGGTGCGGGTGCCCGGCGCGCATCGACGAAGCATTCGGACGCAGGACGCATGAGTGGTGCTCGGCTTGTGTGGTTAGGTTGGATCCCTGCTCGCGCAGCGACGTCCCGACCCGCACGCCACCTCAGTCGCGGGGGGCGAGCGCAAATCAGGCTCGCCCGGAGTCGGTTTCCTGTGCTGCATACCCAATGCCCCGGCATTATCGCGCACAACCGGTCGCCCTTCGCCCCTCGCGCTCGGCGCGCGGGGCGAACCCGAAAGCCGCCCCCGCGTCCCGCGCCCTCCTCGCCCCGGCGTGCGAGGGCGCGGACCGCGGCCGGCGGCTCGGACTCTCGGATTCGGTAGACCCCAGCGGGCACGGGGCGTCCCACGCCTCCCATCTGCCCACGACGATGCTCCCTGCGGACGACGGCCGCGCCCCGCCTCGGACCCCGCCGCGCCCCTCCGGGGGCAGGCCGGGCTCGTGCGGAGCCGGCGTCGCTGAGGAATGCTACCTGGTTGATCCTGCCAGTAGTCATATGCTTGTCTCAAAGATTAAGCCATGCATGTGTAAGTATGAACAAATTTAGACTGTGAAACTGCGAATGGCTCATTAAATCAGTTATAGTTTGTTTGATGGTATCTACTACTCGGATAACCGTAGTAATTCTAGAGCTAATACGTGCAACAAACCCCGACTTCTGGAAGGGACGCATTTATTAGATAAAAGGTCGACGCGGGCTCTGCCCGTTGCTGCGATGATTCATGATAACTCGACGGATCGCACGGCCATCGTGCCGGCGACGCATCATTCAAATTTCTGCCCTATCAACTTTCGATGGTAGGATAGTGGCCTACTGTAAGACCCTAAGGTTTGAGCTAGGCGTATGGGGCTAAGGCAGTGGCAAGGGCTTGTGCATTGCCCCTTGTCAGCTGGCCGATGTTGGCAGAAAAGCAATGCGCGGCAGACATGCCTATGGCATGGCAGGCAAGCAAAGGCCAAGGGCCTTGAGTGTTGGCAAGGCTTGGCAAAGTCAGTAGCAATGAAGGCACATGGCACCAGGCGGGCATGTGCGTGAGCAGTGGGGTTGGCGTTGGCCGACATGCGTGTTGGCATGGGCGGGCCAAAGCCGAAAGCTGAGGCAAAGGCAAGGCAAGGCAAGGCAAGACAAGGCAAGGCAAGCCAGTGGCAGGAGCGTGGCCTGCAGATGCGCGCGGGCGCGTGCAGCAGACAGACTTGCAGACAGGCGTGCAGACAGGGCACATGGGCGCAGCATGGGCGCAGCATGGGCTCTGGCAGGCGTGCAGATTGTTTAGTATTTCCCTTGTACCCCTTTGTAAGGTGCTGGCACATGTGCCAGCACCTCCCCTAGTTGGCTAAGGCTGCTGGCTGCTTGTATATATATAGAGGGAGTTTGGATGGGCAAAGGTTAGCAAGAGTTTTGTGAGAAAAGCTCCTTAGCCTTCCAAACTCCTTGAGGTGATTCTTTTGTATAAACTGTGGAGAGTTATATATAGAAGTTGGGCAGTTTGCCTGTACATGCTTGTGTTGTTGTGTATTTCCGCTGTAGTGTGTTTCCTTTGTGTTTGATATAATCTTGTGTCAAACGTGTGTTGGTTGGCTGAAGTTAACTTGCGAAGTTGACTGCCGCGCGGGTTGTGATCTTGTGAAGGAAAAGAAAAATCACCCCCGTGACAACTGGTATCAGAGCTACGTTCGTTATACACTACACAATGACTGGCGTGGGAAACACCAAGGACAGAGTTGCTGCTGTTGAAGCGCTCTTGGGAATGGCTGAGTTTGCTGAGGACGAGACGACTGTGCTGCGTCGTCTTGACAGCTTAACTACAGAACTTGCTCGGTTTCGGGAGATCATGAATGTGAGACTTGCGGAAAGTGATGATTTTCGCGAGTCAACCTCGGCTCAGATCGAGGATCTGAAGAGGGAAAACGAAACCTTAAACCTGGAGGTGGTGATACTCCGTAGGGCGATGGCGGCTGCTCCCCAAGCAGGCCATGATACGGACCGCTCGAAGGTGAAAATCCCTGAACCTAAGCCTTTCACTGGTTCAAGATCGGCAAAGGAACTGGAAAATTTTCTTTGGGATATGGAGCAGTACTTTACAACTGCTCGCGTTTCTGAGGCAGACAAGTTGGCCATCGCGACTATGTACTTGTCAGGCGATGCCAAGCTGTGGTGGCGGACCAGAGATGCGGACGACCTAAGTGCTGGCAGGCCAAGGATTGATTCCTGGGCCAAACTGAAGAAAGAGATGAGGGACCAGTTCCTTCCTAGCAATGCTTCCTGGATTGCTAGGGACCGATTGAAAAGGCTGAAGCAGACAGGATCAGTCAGGGACTACATCAAAGATTTCACGTCTTTGATGTTGGATATACAAAACATGTCGGATGAAGATAAGCTACACAACTTCATCTCAGGGATGCAGGCGTGGACCCAAAACGAACTAAGGAGGCAGAATGTGAAGGACCTCCCTAGTGCAATAGCTGCTGCCGATTCGTTGGTAGATTTTCGCACAACTCATGTGTCTTCTGAAACATCGTCAACTTCTTCGAAGCCAAAGAAGAAGACTGACAAGAAGGATTGGAAGAAGGAGGAGCGGAAAGGAGGAGCTGACAAGGGCAAGGCTGTTGCTGATGCTGGAAATGTGAAAAGGAATGTTTCAGCAGGGGACAAGGGATGCTGGACTTGTGGCGGTGCTCACTTGGCCAGAAATTGTCCCAATCGTGAGAGGGTCAATGCTATGCTTGCTGGAGGTGCAAACAGGGATGAAGATGGCGGGATTGTTGCTGCATTGGTGAACCCATTGGGTTTACTCACCAATATGACGATGGTGAATACCTTGGGTGAGTCTTCAGTGAACCCGCATTCTTTACTGCTGCATGTTGAGATGCTGGTTGAAGGGAAGGTGGTGGTGGCAATGGTGGATACCGGAGCTACCCACACCTTCATTGATGTGAAGCTTGCTAGACAATTTGGGCTGAGATTGACAAAGAGCCCAAATTTCATGAAAACTGTTAACCAAGTTGCCCAAAAGATAGAAGGCATGGCATATGATGTCAAAATCAGTGCTGGGCCTTGGGTGGGAAGACACAGTTTGATGGTGATTCCATTGGGGGATTTCGACATGATCCTTGGAATCGATTTTCTGCGAAAGAACTGTTTCGTCCCAATGGCACATTTGGACGGAGTAATGGTGATGCAGGAACGGATGGCTGGGTTTATCAAGGCTGTACATCCGCATGTGGTGGCGGAGAAAATGTGCAAAATCAAGGAACCCGTGGTATCTGCTATGACTGTTGAAAAGGGACTCAAACGAGGTGAACTGACTTACCTTGTTGCTGCGGTGGAGGCAAAGCCTGATGTGAAGCTGATTGTGCCTGACTGTGTGGCAGCAGTTTTGGGGGATTTCAAAGATGTGATGCCCCCAGAATTGCCAAAAATGCTGCCACCCAAAAGGGATATTGATCACAAGATCGAATTGCTGCCAGGATCGATTGCGCCTGCACAGGCACCCTATCGTATGGCCCCTAAGGAGCTTGCTGAACTGAGGAAGCAATTGAATGAGCTGCTGGATGCTGGGCTGATTCAACCTTCAAAAGCTCCTTATGGTGCTCCTGTTTTGTTTCAGAAAAAACAGGATGGAACGATGAGGATGTGTGTTGATTACAGGGCATTGAACAAGGTGACTGTGAAGAACAAGTACCCTGTTCCGTTGGTGCAGGATTTGATCGACAGGCTGAGCAAGGCAAAATGGTTCACCAAGCTGGATTTGAGGTCTGGCTATTGGCAGGTTAGGATAGCAGAGGGGGATGAGCCAAAAACTACATGTGTAACTAGATATGGCTCATATGAATTTCTTGTTATGCCGTTTGGGCTAACCAATGCCCCGGCAACGTTTTGCAATTTAATGAACAATGTCTTATTTGAGTATCTTGATGACTTTGTGGTAGTCTACTTAGATGACATTGTGATTTATAGCCGCTCATTAGATGAACATGTTAGCCATCTAAAAACAGTATTGTCTAGGCTGAGGCAATATAAACTCTATGTGAAGATGGAGAAATGTGAATTTGCACAGCAAGAAATCAAGTTTCTTGGTCACTTGGTGAGTCAGAATCAAGTGAGGATGGATCCAAAGAAGGTGCAGGCAATTGTGGATTGGCAGGCACCTCAGAATGTGAAAGATTTGAGGTCTTTCCTTGGGCTGTCCAATTATTATCGCAAATTCATTGCAGGTTACTCAAAGAAAGTTGCTGTCTTGACTGATTTGCTGAAAAAGGAGGCAGTATGGGCATGGTCTGATAAATGTGTTGGGGCGTTTGAGTTGCTGAAGGCAGCCATTGCTTCAGAACCCATATTGAAGCTGCCTGACTTTGAG
>NW_026605052.1:35000-36193 GCF_947179165.1 Solanum dulcamara | reverse complement strand
TCGCCAAGGCGACATGCGAAGCGCCCCTGGCAGCACCCTGCTCGCAACCCCCATGCGCCCCCATCAGCGCCCTGCGCCCAGTGCCCCGTGCCCAAGCGACATCGGCCGACGTCAAGTGCTGGACGTCAAGTGCTGGACGTCTTCGGCGTACCACCACGGGGGTCTTTTGTTTGAGTCCTAGCGGACGCCACGCACCCCGGCACCGGTGCACCGTCGCGCCAAGGCACATGGCACCGGCGACCATGCGAGGTGCACCACGCCTCCTCGCCCAACGCACCAATACGCACGCCGTCTAGTCGACGACGCGCGATGCCGTGGGAAAATAAAAAGAACGTAAACACGAGGCCCTCGCTTCACGCGCAACGCCACGTCTTTTGTTCAAGCGCATCCCTTCTCCATCTATTCTCCCACGCTCCCGCCGAGTTTCGATCCCAAATGTTCGTGATCTTGCACTCTCCTCACGCTACGTATCGATTCACTAGCTCTACGTTTTGTATGATATTTATATGCACTCCACATTACCTTCAAGTCTATTTCACGTGTTGAGAAATGTTTTATAACGTTTTCATAGTTTTTAAATATTTTAAAAGCATTTTTCCTTTTTTTATTATTTATTTTTACGTTTTTATATTTCCACGTCGCATTTCTAACACCAAAATGCACTCAAATATTATATCCGACGTTGCTAAACGCACTAGAAATTTTTTGGCGGTGTTTTTATATTTTTCTATAAATTTTTCCTTTTTTTATTAATTTATTAATGATTTTTTAGGAATTTTCCCAAAAAAAAAAAAAAAAATATTTTTTCGTTGAAAACTATTATTTTGGACATTTAAAAGTCACTCGTGCAAGCCGAAGTGCGTTTGCACCTCAGAACGTGCCACCTGCAGCTCTACGCGTCCATTATGATTCTCTGGAAAAATCATGTCTACTCCTGCCCCTTGGGTTTTTTTTTTTTAAGCATATATAAGGGGGGTAGAGGTGTTGGAGGAACAATGGGGCGACTGCAAGCCGGCCGACACGGCCGTCCAGTGGGCACGTCGGCGTGAAGCGTGGGCGCACGATGGCATGCATGGCTCGTCCGTGCGACGCCGTCGGGCGCCTACAAAAACACGTCGGCGCCGGCCCGCCGGGCGGTCCTGGCGCGCCGGTGGCGGCGTTCCCCGCGGAGGTCCGCAGGCAATCGGTGTGGA
>NW_026605050.1:37500-38946 GCF_947179165.1 Solanum dulcamara | reverse complement strand
GCGCCTGCTGCCTTCCTTGGATGTGGTAGCCGTTTCTCAGGCTCCCTCTCCGGAATCGAACCCTAATTCTCCGTCACCCGTCACCACCATGGTAGGCCACTATCCTACCATCGAAAGTTGATAGGGCAGAAATTTGAATGATGCGTCGCCGGCACGATGGCCGTGCGATCCGTCGAGTTATCATGAATCATCGCAGCAACGGGCAGAGCCCGCGTCGACCTTTTATCTAATAAATGCGTCCCTTCCAGAAGTCGGGGTTTGTTGCACGTATTAGCTCTAGAATTACTACGGTTATCCGAGTAGTAGATACCATCAAACAAACTATAACTGATTTAATGAGCCATTCGCAGTTTCACAGTCTGAATTTGTTCATACTTACACATGCATGGCTTAATCTTTGAGACAAGCATATGACTACTGGCAGGATCAACCAGGTAGCATTCCTCAGCGACGCCGGCTCCGCACGAGCCCGGCCTGCCCCCGGAGGGGCGCGGCGGGGTCCGAGGCGGGGGCGCGGCCGTCGTCCGCAGGGAGCATCGTCGTGGGCAGATGGGAGGCGTGGGACGCCCCTTGCCCGCTGGGTCTACCGAATCCGAGAGTCCGAGCCGCCGGCCGCGGTCCGCGCCCTCGCACGCCGGGGCGAGGAGGGCGCGGGACGCGGGGGCGGCTTTCGGGTTCGCCCCGCGCGCCGAGCGCGAGGGGCGAAGGGCGACCGGTTGTGCGCGATAATGCCGGGGCATTGGGTATGCAGCACAGGAAACCGACTCCGGGCGAGCCTGATTTGCGCTCGCCCCGCGACTGAGGTGGCGTGCGGGTCGGGACGTCGCTGCGCGAGCAGGGATCCAACCTAACCACACAAGCCGAGCACCACTCATGCGTCCTGCGTCCGAATGCTTCGTCGATGCGCGCCGGGCACCCGCACCGACGCACGGCATTAGATGCCGCGCGCCGACGAAGATGCCGACGTTGCAAGGCCAAAGCAAGCCCCGCCTAACGCGAACCCGCCCGAGGAGGGGAGAAGTTAATCCCGCAAGAGGCGAAGGAGGCACGCCGGAGCTTCTGCGCGGCGGGCGCCCCCCGCGTCGGCCGCCGGCGCTCGACCGTACTCGGCTTAGCCCCGTGCGTGCGGCGCCTAGAGCTTATCAGTTAGCATCTAGAACTCACCACACGCCCGAAAGCGCCGCCTTTCCACACCGATTGCCTGCGGACCTCCGCGGGGAACGCCGCCACCGGCGCGCCAGGACCGCCCGGCGGGCCGGCGCCGACGTGTTTTTGTAGGCGCTCGACGGCGTCGCACGGACGAGCCATGCATGCCATCGTGCGCCCACGCTTCACGCCGACGTGCCCACTGGACGGCCGTGTCGGCCGGCTGCAGTCGCCCCATTGTTCCTCCAACACCTCTACCCCCCTTATATATGCTTAAAAAAAAAAAACCCAAGGGGCAGG
>NW_026605046.1:27500-32500 GCF_947179165.1 Solanum dulcamara | reverse complement strand
CGGCGACGCATCATTCAAATTTCTGCCCTATCAACTTTCGATGGTAGGATAGTGGCCTACTGTAAGACCCTAAGGTTTGAGCTAGGCGTATGGGGCTAAGGCAGTGGCAAGGGCTTGTGCATTGCCCCTTGTCAGCTGGCCGATGTTGGCAGAAAAGCAATGCGCGGCAGACATGCCTATGGCATGGCAGGCAAGCAAAGGCCAAGGGCCTTGAGTGTTGGCAAGGCTTGGCAAAGTCAGTAGCAATGAAGGCACATGGCACCAGGCGGGCATGTGCGTGAGCAGTGGGGTTGGCGTTGGCCGACATGCGTGTTGGCATGGGCGGGCCAAAGCCAAAAGCTGAGGCAAAGGCAAGGCAAGGCAAGGCAAGACAAGGCAAGGCAAGCCAGTGGCAGGAGCGTGGCCTGCAGATGCGCGCGGGCGCGTGCAGCAGACAGACTTGCAGACAGGCGTGCAGACAGGGCACATGGGCGCAGCATGGGCGCAGCATGGGCTCTGGCAAGCGTGCAGATTGTTTAGTATTTCCCTTGTACCCCTTTGTAAGGTGCTGGCACATGTGCCAGCACCTCCCCTAGTTGGCTAAGGCTGCTGGCTGCTTTGTATATATATAGAGGGAGTTTGGATGGGCAAAGGTTAGCAAGAGTTTTGTGAGAAAAGCTCCTTAGCCTTCCAAACTCCTTGAGGTGATTCTTTTGTATAAACTGTGGAGAGTTATATATAAAAGTTGGGCAGTTTGCCTGTACATGCTTGTGTTGTTGTTGTGTATTTCCGCTGTAGTGTGTTTCCTTTGTGTTTGATATAATCTTGTGTCAAACGTGTGTTGGTTGGCTGAAGTTAGCTTGCGAAGTTGACTGCCGCGCGGGTTGTGATCTTGTGAAGGAAAAGAAAAAATCACCCCCGTGACAACTGGTATCAGAGCTACGTTCGTTATACACTACACAATGACTGGCGTGGGAAACACCAAGGACAGAGTTGCTGCTGTTGAAGCGCTCTTGGGAATGGCTGAGTTTGCTGAAGATGAGACGACTGTGCTGCGTCGTCTTGACAGCTTGACCACAGAACTTGCTCGGTTTCGGGAAGTCATGAATGTAAGACTTGCGGAAAGTGATGATTTTCGCGAGTCGACTTTGGCTCAGATTGAGGAGCTGAAGAGAGAAAACGAAACCTTAAACCTGGAGGTGGTGATACTCCGTAGGGCGATGGCGGCTGCTCCCCAAGCAGGCCATGATGCGGACCGCTCGAAGGTGAAAATCCCTGAACCTAAGCCTTTCACTGGTTCAAGATCGGCGAAGGAACTGGAAAATTTTCTTTGGGATATGGAGCAGTACTTTACAACTGCTCGCGTTTCTGAGGCAGACAAATTGGCCATCGCGACTATGTACTTGTCAGGCGATGCCAAGCTGTGGTGGCGGACCAGAGATGCGGACGACCTAAGTGCTGGCAGGCCAAGGATTGATTCCTGGGCCAAACTGAAGAAAGAGATGAGGGACCAGTTCCTTCCTAGCAATGCTTCCTGGATTGCTAGGAACCGATTGAAAAGGCTGAAACAGACGGGATCAGTCAGGGACTACATCAAAGATTTCACGTCTTTGATGTTAGATATACAAAACATGTCGGATGAAGACAAGCTACACAACTTCATCTCCGGGATGCAGGCGTGGACTCAAAACGAACTAAGGAGGCAGAATGTGAAGGACCTCCCTAGTGCAATAGCTGCTGCCGATTCGTTGGTAGATTTTCGCACAACTCATGTGTCTTCTGAAACATCGTCAACTTCTTCGAAGCCAAAGAAGAAGACTGACAAGAAGGATTGGAAGAAGGAGGAGCGGAAAGGAGGAGCGGACAAGGGCAAGGCTGTTGCTGATGCTGGAAATGTGAAGAAGAATGTTTCAGCAGGGGACAAGGGCTGCTGGACTTGTGGCGGTGCTCACTTGGCCAGAAATTGTCCCAATCGTGAGAGGGTCAATGCCATGCTTGCTGGAGGTGCAAACAGGGATGAAGGTGGCGGGATTGTTGCTGCATTGGTGAACCCATTGGGTTTACTCACCAACATGACGATGGTGAATACCTTGGGTGAGTCTTCAGTGAACCCGCATTCTTTACTGCTGCATGTTGAGATGCTGGTTGAAGGGAAGGTGGTGGTGGCAATGGTGGATACCGGAGCTACCCACACCTTCATTGATGTGAAGCTTGCTAGACAATTTGGGCTGAGATTGACAAAGAGCCCAAATTTCATGAAAACTGTTAACCAAGTTGCCCAAAAGATAGAAGGCATGGCATATGATGTCAAAATCAGTGCCGGGCCTTGGGTGGGAAGGCACAGTTTGATGGTGATTCCGCTGGGGGATTTCGACATGATCCTTGGAATCGACTTTCTGCGAAAGAATTGCTTCGTCCCAATGGCACATTTGGACGGAGTAATGGTGATGCAGGAACGGATGGCTGGGTTTATCAAGGCTGTACATCCGCATGTGGTGGCGGAGAAAATGTGCAAAATCAAGGAACCCGTGGTATCTGCTATGACTGTTGAAAAGGGACTCAAACGAGGTGAACTGACTTACCTTGTTGCTGCGGTGGAGGCAAAGCCTGATGTGAAGCTGATTGTGCCTGACTGTGTGGCAGCAGTTTTGGGGGATTTCAAAGATGTGATGCCCCCAGAATTGCCAAAAATGCTGCCACCCAAAAGGGATATTGATCACAAGATCGAATTGCTGCCAGGATCGATTGCGCCTGCACAGGCACCCTATCGTATGGCCCCAAAGGAGCTTGCTGAACTGAGGAAGCAATTGAATGAGCTGCTGGATGCTGGGCTGATTCAACCTTCAAAAGCTCCTTATGGTGCTCCTGTTTTGTTTCAGAAAAAACAGGATGGAACGATGAGGATGTGTGTTGATTACAGGGCATTGAACAAGGTGACTGTGAAGAACAAGTACCCTGTTCCGTTGGTGCAGGATTTGATCGACAGGCTGAGCAAGGCAAAATGGTTCACCAAGCTGGATTTGAGGTCTGGCTATTGGCAGGTTAGGATAGCAGAGGGGGATGAGCCAAAAACTACATGTGTAACTAGATATGGCTCATATGAATTTCTTGTTATGCCGTTTGGGCTAACCAATGCCCCGGCAACGTTTTGCAATTTAATGAACAATGTCTTATTTGAGTATCTTGATGACTTTGTAGTAGTCTACTTAGATGACATTGTGATTTATAGCCGCTCATTAGATGAACATGTTAGCCATCTAAAAACAGTATTGTCTAGGCTGAGGCAATATAAACTCTATGTGAAGATGGAGAAATGTGAATTTGCACAGCAAGAAATCAAGTTTCTTGGTCACTTGGTGAGTCAGAATCAAGTGAGGATGGATCCAAAGAAGGTGCAGGCAATTGTGGATTGGCAGGCACCTCAGAATGTGAAAGATTTGAGGTCTTTCCTTGGGCTGTCCAACTATTATCGCAAATTCATTGCAGGTTACTCAAAGAAAGTTGCTGTCTTGACTGATTTGCTGAAAAAGGAGGCAGTGTGGGCATGGTCTGATAAATGTGTTGGGGCGTTCGAGTTGCTGAAGGCAGCCATTGCTTCAGAACCCATATTGAAGCTGCCTGACTTTGAGTTACCATTTGAGGTGCATACTGATGCATCAGACAAAGCTATAGGCGGTGTGCTTGTGCAGGAAGGCCGCCCTGTGGCCTTTGAAAGCAGGAAATTGAATGATGCTGAGCAGAGGTACTCTACTCATGAGAAGGAGATGGTTGCTGTGGTGCACTGCTTGCAAACGTGGCGTGTGTATCTGCTAGGAACTAAGTTTGTTGTCAGGACGGACAATGTTGCTAATACTTATTTCAATACGCAACCCAAACTTAGTCCCAAGCAGGCTCGTTGGCAGGAGTTCTTGGCAGAATATGACTTTGTGTGGGAGCATAAGCCAGGAAAGTTCAACCAAGTTGCTGATGCTCTGAGTAGGAAGCAGGTATTGGCTGCTATGTATTCAATTTCCAGATTGGAGTCTGATTTTGTTGATAAAATTAGACTGTGTGCGGCAAATGATTCATTATATGCTAAGTTAATGAGTCAAGTGAAAGACGGGACAGTGCGGAGGTATTGGATCGAGGACGATCTGCTCCATTTCAAAGGGGGGAGAATCGTCGTACCTCTAGGCGGTGGATTGCGCAAGGAGTTGCTGAAAGAGGCGCATGACACAATGTGGGCAGGACATCCGGGTGTTGAGCGGATGTTAGCTCTACTGTCGCGTGGATATTTCTGGCCAAAGATGGAAGATGACATAGAGGCGTATGTCAAAACTTGTTTGGTTTGTCAGCTGGACAAGACTGAACGCAAGAAGGAAGCAGGTTTGCTGCAGCCTCTTCCAATTCCGGAAAGGCCATGGTTGTCAGTTTCAATGGACTTTATCAGCGGATTCCCAAAGGTAAATGGCATGGCATCGGTGATGGTTGTGGTAGACAGATTCTCAAAGTATGCTGTCTTTGTTGCTGCTCCGGTTGTATGTTCGTCAGATGTTGCTGCAGATTTGTTCTTCAAAAATGTGGTTAAGTTCTTTGGTGTGCCAGCAGATATCATCAGTGATAGGGATACACGGTTCACAGGTCGGTTCTGGACAGCTTTGTTCAATATGATGGGGACTGATCTGAAGTTTTCAACTGCGAATCACCCTCAGACTGATGGGCAGACGGAAAGAATTAATCACTTGTTGGAAGAATACTTGAGGCACTTCGTGACGGCCAGTCAAAGGAACTGGGTAGACTTGCTGGACAGTGCACAATTCTGTTATAATTTGCACAGGTCGTCAGCTACAGAGATGAGCCCATTTGAGTTGGTCTTAGGCAGACAGCCTATGACTCCGCTAGATGTTGCCAGGCAGAAAGGGCAGGGAAAGTGTCCTGCTGCCTACAGATATGCCAGGGATAAGCAGGAAGTGTTTGCTGAGGCGCAAGACAGTTTGCGCAAGGCCCAGAAACGTATGAAGAAGTATGCTGATCAGCACAGG
>NW_026605039.1:0-2500 GCF_947179165.1 Solanum dulcamara | reverse complement strand
GGCCTTGCAACGTCGGCATCTTCGTCGGCGCGCGGCATCTAATGCCGTGCGTCGGTGCGGGTGCCCGGCGCGCATCGACGAAGCATTCGGACGCAGGACGCATGAGTGGTGCTCGGCTTGTGTGGTTAGGTTGGATCCCTGCTCGCGCAGCGACGTCCCGACCCGCACGCCACCTCAGTCGCGGGGCGAGCGCAAATCAGGCTCGCCCGGAGTCGGTTTCCTGTGCTGCATACCCAATGCCCCGGCATTATCGCGCACAACCGGTCGCCCTTCGCCCCTCGCGCTCGGCGCGCGGGGCGAACCCGAAAGCCGCCGGCCGCGGTCCGCGCCCTCGCTCGCCCCGGCGTGCGAGGGCGCGGACCGCGGCCGGCGGCTCGGACTCTCGGATTCGGTAGACCCCAGCGGGCACGGGGCGTCCCACGCCTCCCATCTGCCCACGACGATGCTCCCTGCGGACGACGGCCGCGCCCCGCCTCGGACCCCGCCGCGCCCCTCCGGGGGCAGGCCGGGCTCGTGCGGAGCCGGCGTCGCTGAGGAATGCTACCTGGTTGATCCTGCCAGTAGTCATATGCTTGTCTCAAAGATTAAGCCATGCATGTGTAAGTATGAACAAATTTAGACTGTGAAACTGCGAATGGCTCATTAAATCAGTTATAGTTTGTTTGATGGTATCTACTACTCGGATAACCGTAGTAATTCTAGAGCTAATACGTGCAACAAACCCCGACTTCTGGAAGGGACGCATTTATTAGATAAAAGGTCGACGCGGGCTCTGCCCGTTGCTGCGATGATTCATGATAACTCGACGGATCGCACGGCCATCGTGCCGGCGACGCATCATTCAAATTTCTGCCCTATCAACTTTCGATGGTAGGATAGTGGCCTACTGTAAGACCCTAAGGTTTGAGCTAGGCGTATGGGGCTAAGGCAGTGGCAAGGGCTTGTGCATTGCCCCTTGTCAGCTGGCCGATGTTGGCAGAAAAGCAATGCGCGGCAGACATGCCTATGGCATGGCAGGCAAGCAAAGGCCAAGGGCCTTGAGTGTTGGCAAGGCTTGGCAAAGTCAGTAGCAATGAAGGCACATGGCACCAGGCGGGCATGTGCGTGAGCAGTGGGGTTGGCGTTGGCCGACATGCGTGTTGGCATGGGCGGGGCCAAAGCCAAAAGCTGAGGCAAAGGCAAGGCAAGCAAGGCAAGACAAGGCAAGGCAAGCCAGTGGCAGGAGCGTGGCCTGCAGATGCGCGCGGGCGCGTGCAGCAGACAGACTTGCAGACAGGCGTGCAGACAGGGCACATGGGCGCAGCATGGGCGCAGCATGGGCTCTGGCAGGCGTGCAGATTGTTTAGTATTTCCCTTGTACCCCTTTGTAAGGTGCTGGCACATGTGCCAGCACCTCCCCTAGTTGGCTAAGGCTGCTGGCTGCTTGTATATATATAGAGGGAGTTTGGATGGGCAAAGGTTAGCAAGAGTTTTGTGAGAAAAGCTCCTTAGCCTTCCAAACTCCTTGAGGTGATTCTTTTGTATAAACTGTGGAGAGTTATATATAAAAGTTGGGCAGTTTGCCTGTACATGCTTGTGTTGTTGTTGTGTATTTCCGCTGTAGTGTGTTTCCTTTGTGTTTGATATAATCTTGTGTCAAACGTGTGTTGGTTGGCTGAAGTTAGCTTGCGAAGTTGACTGCCGCGCGGGTTGTGATCTTGTGAAGGAAAAGAAAAATCACCCCCGTGACAACTGGTATCAGAGCTACGTTCGTTATACACTACACAATGACTGGCGTGGGAAACACCAAGGACAGAGTTGCTGCTGTTGAAGCGCTCTTGGGAATGGCTGAGTTTGCTGAGGACGAGACGACTGTGCTGCGTCGTCTTGACAGCTTAACTACAGAACTTGCTCGGTTTCGGGAGATCATGAATGTGAGACTTGCGGAAAGTGATGATTTTCGCGAGTCAACCTCGGCTCAGATCGAGGATCTGAAGAGGGAAAACGAAACCTTAAACCTGGAGGTGGTGATACTCCGTAGGGCGATGGCGGCTGCTCCCCAAGCAGGCCATGATACGGACCGCTCGAAGGTGAAAATCCCTGAACCTAAGCCTTTCACTGGTTCAAGATCGGCAAAGGAACTGGAAAATTTTCTTTGGGATATGGAGCAGTACTTTACAACTGCTCGCGTTTCTGAGGCAGACAAGTTGGCCATCGCGACTATGTACTTGTCAGGCGATGCCAAGCTGTGGTGGCGGACCAGAGATGCGGACGACCTAAGTGCTGGCAGGCCAAGGATTGATTCCTGGGCCAAACTGAAGAAAGAGATGAGGGACCAGTTCCTTCCTAGCAATGCTTCCTGGATTGCTAGGGACCGATTGAAAAGGCTGAAGCAGACGGGATCAGTCAGGGACTACATCAAAGATTTCACGTCTTTGATGTTGGATATACAAAACATGTCGGATGAGGATAAGCTACACAACTTCATCTCAGGGATGCAGGCGTGGACCCAAAACGAACT
>NW_026605037.1:130000-132500 GCF_947179165.1 Solanum dulcamara | reverse complement strand
GATTCCGCATTTGTCTGTGTTGGTTGATTCGAAGTTGGAATCAGTGGGTACTGTTTTCAGAGGGATTATGTCAAAACACGTTTGGTTGGCGTACAGCGCCATCGTGTGATGCTGTTTGGGTTTTGTCACAAGATTGGACAAACGGATAGCGGTTGCTCAAATGTCTTTGATTGTGATCAACCATCAGCCCTCCAGAAGCTCTGCAAACAGTACGTTGACAATTTGGGTGAAGACAAGAGTATCGACTTGACCGCGACTCGCAAGAAGAGGTACGGGAGACCTCCTGAAAGCTTGCAGTCACAACATGTGTTCATGCCAACGTCGATCCTAAGTTGTTGACCACAAAAGTCTAGGCTTGTTGTGTAACCAAGTGGAATATGCCGATAAGTCGGGTAGCCAAGATAATGATGCTACGACTGCCAGGTCGCGCAGCCATGTTTCGGGAGTGGTATACGCCATAGACTATAAACTTTCGGCTCGATCGTCGCTGGAGATCTTGCCTAGGTGCGTTGGAAGCACCGCTTGAGTGTCTTTCCGAGATGGATTGACTTGAGCCGCCTGAGGGCGTGTAGACATGTCCTCCCTGTACCGTTGGACAGTGTCGGTTACCTAGCCGCCTATTGGGTTGCGAAGAGTGGCAGGAGAGGCCCAACCTGAGAACCATGCTAGAGAAGTAGGATGGACCCTACCGCATGGGCAAGCGCAAGCTTGCAGTTGACAGTGCTACGTTAGGCAAGCACCTAGCTAGCATATGTACGCACACCAACACCTAGCGAAAAGTGGTAACCTATGATAAATGGTGGCCACCCTTCGGGTGTGTGAGGGGGCACGTCTGCAGTGCCGAAGTACTATGGTAAGGAAAGTCATCAAAGTGGGATTAGCCGAAGCGTCAGAATTGGATGGGTATCCAAGTTCATGTATAACCTTTCCAAGAAGGAGAAAGTCGAGCCGGAGACCGATCATTGGGAGCGCCAAGAGTTGCCCTCGCCATAGGTCCGACCGATAATGGGGAGCTGCCTGAGTTGCCCTCGCCCTAGGTCCTGCTGATTATGGGGAGCTGCCTGAGTTGCCCTCGCCCTAGGCATTTGTGCCGTGTGCACACCACCGGGTATCGAATAGCTGCCAAAGGAAGTTTGTATTCTGGACCAAAAGTCTTGTTCAGAGATGTATGTGAACGCCGGCACTTTGAGACATGAAGTACTTGCCAGAAGTACGTCCCAAGTAGTGCA
Organism: Solanum dulcamara; assembly: GCF_947179165.1. Taxonomy (NCBI): domain Eukaryota; kingdom Viridiplantae; phylum Streptophyta; class Magnoliopsida; order Solanales; family Solanaceae; genus Solanum; species Solanum dulcamara. The sequence continues at coordinate 131,271 of NW_026605037.1, read as the reverse complement.
AAGTGCCTACGGGCGCAGAGCACACGGAATGCCAAAAGGTGCTATGTTGCAGCAAGTACCTGAGGCCGGATTGTATGCCGATTGGGACATGTGTTTGTGTAAGGACCATAAGTGGAATATGGTTGGCAAGGATGCCACATCGAGAGATGCCTATCTTTTCCGGCCAAGTTGTGCCGAAGAGCTATGAAAAGCTATGTCCAAATGGAATTGGATGTCTTCCAGACCAAAGATGGTCGGCACGGTGGGACGCGTGAGTTGCCCCCTTGAGGAACTCAAATCTAGATCGGGCTAGAGATGTTAAGGACTCGCTCGAAGAAGCCTCCGAGGCTCTAGTTTTGTTTACGATGCTAGACCGTCTGCACCAAGGATGTGCCCTTGTTCTAGGCCGGGCTAGAGATGCTAAGGACCCGCCCTGTGAGGCCTCCAATGCTTTAGTCTCGATTGCGTTACTAGACAGTTGCTTGTGAATTGCAACGAAGCTCCAGATTTCCGGACAGTTGAAGGCCGTGAGGGTCATGGTGTGGCTGTTGCCACAAAGTTAGTCACCAGAGGGTGCAGGCGTGGAGACGTCGTCCAAGTGAACACCGGGAAGGTGCAGTGCAGATGCAGCTTGGATAAAACTTGGGAGGAGGAAGTGCGTGGGGCATTACTCCAACCTTAAGAGGAGCTCGCAAGAGTTCCAGGCGCGCCAAAGGATTTGGGAGCCATGATGTAAAACCCTAAGGGTACAGACTTCGGGTATTCATTGGTGTCTGTATGTCATCGAGGACGATGACGGATTTGGGTGCGTGAGCGTGTGCCGCCCCAAGTGTTTGGGCGTGCACATTGGCATGTCAGTGTGTGCCAAGCAGGCCACACTGCCTGGCAGCCGTGCAGGCGGCACGAGCTGACTAAGGGAGCAGACAGGCATATGAGGCAAGGTGGCATGACAAGAGGCAACGACCATATGAGATGTTGCATGGCATGCCCCAATAGTGCCTAAGATGATTGACAAGGACTTGGGAAGCGCCCAAGGGTCTAGCCATCCCGGCGAAGGCCGCGTGCGGCGAGGATGTCGCTACCGTGCGTTCTTGAGTTCAAAGTGGAATCTCGGGATTCCGGGCTAGGGGTACCTTCCTAGCATGTCCTTATATATGCTCACCAAGTTTGGTGTCAATTGGAGTCCGTTTGGATCGGGTCTTGACTTAGCCAAGGACGAGTGGCAGTTTCGTAATTATCCGATGAGTCCGAAGGCTATATCTCGTTCTAGGAGTTTGGGAATGAGATGAAAC
>NW_026605037.1:100000-105000 GCF_947179165.1 Solanum dulcamara | reverse complement strand
CTGATAAAGTCCATCGAAACTGACAACCATGGCCTTTCCGGAATTGGAAGAGGCTGCAGCAAACCTGCTTCCTTCTTGCGTTCAGTCTTGTCCAGCTGACAAACCAAACAAGTTTTGACATACGCCTCTATGTCATCTTCCATCTTTGGCCAGAAATATCCACGCGACAGTAGAGCTAACATCCGCTCAACACCCGGATGTCCTGCCCACATTGTGTCATGCGCCTCTTTCAGCAACTCTTTGCGCAATCCACCGCCTAGAGGTACAACGATTCTCCCCCCTTTGAAATGGAGCAGATCGTCCTAGATCCAATACCTCCGCACTGTCCCGTCTTTCACTTGACTCATTAACTTAGCATATAATGAATCATTTGCCGCACACAGTCTAATTTTATCAACAAAATCAGACTCCAATCTGGAAATTGAATACATAGCAGCCAATACCTGTTTTCTACTCAGAGCATCAGCAACCTGGTTGAACTTTCCTGGCTTATGCTCCCACACAAAGTCATATTCTGCCAAGAACTCCTGCCAACGAGCCTGCTTGGGACTAAGTTTGGGTTGCGTATTGAAATAAGTATTAGCAACATTGTCCGTCCTGACAACAAACTTAGTTCCTAGCAGATACACACGCCACGTTTGCAAGCAGTGCACCACAGCAACCATCTCCTTCTCATGAGTAGAGTATCTCTGCTCAGCATCATTCAATTTCCTGCTTTCAAAGGCCACAGGGCGGCCTTCCTGCACAAGCACACCGCCTATAGCCTTGTCTGATGCATCAGTATGCACCTCAAATGGTAACTCAAAGTCAGGCAGCTTCAATATGGGTTCTGAAGCAATGGCTGCCTTCAGCAACTCGAACGCCCCAACACATTTATCAGACCATGCCCATACTGCCTCCTTTTTCAGCAAATCAGTCAAGACAGCAACTTTCTTTGAGTAACCTGCAATGAATTTGCGATAATAATTGGACAGCCCAAGGAAAGACCTCAAATCTTTCACATTCTGAGGTGCCTGCCAATCCACAATTGCCTGCACCTTCTTTGGATCCATCCTCACTTGATTCTGACTCACCAAGTGACCAAGAAACTTGATTTCTTGCTGTGCAAATTCACATTTCTCCATCTTCACATAGAGTTTATATTGCCTAAGCCTAGACAATACTGTTTTTAGATGGCTAACATGTTCATCTAATGAGCGGCTATAAATCACAATGTCATCTAAGTAGACTACTACAAAGTCATCAAGATACTCAAATAAGACATTGTTCATTAAATTGCAAAACGTTGCCGGGGCATTAGTTAACCCAAACGGCATAACAAGAAATTCATATGAGCCATATCTAGTTACACATGTAGTTTTTGGCTCATCCCCCTCTGCTATCCTAACCTGCCAATAGCCAGACCTCAAATCCAGCTTGGTGAACCATTTTGCCTTGCTCAGCCTATCGATCAAATCCTGCACCAACGGAACAGGGTACTTGTTCTTCACAGTCACCTTGTTCAATGCCCTGTAATCCACACACATCCTCATCGTTCCATCCTGTTTTTTCTGAAACAAAACAGGAGCACCATAAGGAGCTTTTGAAGGTTGAATCAGCCCAGCATCCAGCAGCTCATTCAATTGCTTCCTCAGTTCAGCAAGCTCCTTTGGGGCCATACGATAGGGTGCCTGTGCAGGGGCAATTGATCCTGGCAGCAATTCGATTTTGTGATCAATATCCCTTTTGGGTGGCAGCATTTTTGGCAATTCTGGGGGCATCACATCTTTGAAGTCCCCCAAAACTGCTGCCACACAATCTGGCACAATCAGCTTCACATCAGGCTTCGCCTCCACCGCAGCAACAAGGTAAGTCAGTTCACCTCGTTTGAGTCCCTTCTCAACAGTCATAGCAGATACCAAGGGTTCCTTGTTCTTGCACATTTTCTCCGCCACAACATGCGGATGTACAGCCTTGATAAACCCAGCCATCCGTTCCTGCATCACCATTACTCCGTCCAAATGTGCCATTGGGACGAAACAGTTCTTTCGCAGAAAATCGATTCCAAGGATCATGTCGAAATCCCCCAGCGGAATCACCATCAAACTGTGTCTTCCCACCCAAGGCCCAGCACTGATTTTGACATCATATGCCATGCCTTCTATCTTTTGGGCAACTTGGTTAACAGTTTTCATGAAATTTGGGCTCTTTGTCAATCTCAGCCCAAATTGTCTAGCAAGCTTCACATCAATGAAGGTGTGGGTAGCTCCGGTATCCACCATTGCTACCACCACCTTCCCTTCAACCAGCATCTCAACATGCAGCAGTAAAGAATGCGGGTTCACTGAAGACTCACCCAAGGTATTCACCATCGTCATATTGGTGAGTAAACCCAATGGGTTCACCAGTGCAGCAACAATCCCGCCATCTTCATCCCTGTTTGCACCTCCAGCAAGCATGGCATTGACCCTCTCACGATTGGGACAATTTCTGGCCAAGTGAGCACCGCCACAAGTCCAGCAGCCCTTGTCCCCTGCTGAAACATTCTTTTTCACATGTCCAGCATCAGCAACAGCCTTGCCCTTGTCCGCTCCTCCTTTCCGCTCCTCCTTCTTCCAATCCTTCTTGTCAGTCTTCTTCTTTGGCTTCGAAGAAGTTGACGATGTTTCAGAAGACACATGAGTTGTGCGAAAATCTACCAACGAATCGGCAGCAGCTATTGCACTAGGGAGGTCCTTCACATTCTGCCTCCTTAGTTCGTTTTGGGTCCACGCCTGCATCCCTGAGATGAAGTTGTGTAGCTTATCTTCATCCGACATGTTTTGTATATCCAACATCAAAGACGTGAAATCTTTGATGTAGTCCCTGACTGATCCCGTCTGCTTCAGCCTTTTCAATCGGTCCCTAGCAATCCAGGAAGCATTGCTAGGAAGGAACTGGTCCCTCATCTCTTTCTTCAGTTTGGCCCAGGAATCAATCCTTGGCCTGCCAGCACTTAGGTCGTCCGCATCTCTGGTCCGCCACCACAGCTTGGCATCGCCTGACAAGTACATAGTCGCGATGGCCAACTTGTCTGCCTCAGAAACGCGAGCAGTTGTAAAGTACTGCTCCATATCCCAAAGAAAATTTTCCAGTTCCTTTGCCGATCTTGAACCAGTGAAAGGCTTAGGTTCAGGGATTTTCACCTTCGAGCGGTCCGTATCATGGCCTGCTTGGGGAGCAGCCGCCATCGCCCTACGGAGTATCACCACCTCCAGGTTTAAGGTTTCGTTTTCCCTCTTCAGATCCTCGATCTGAGCCGAGGTTGACTCGCGAAAATCATCACTTTCCGCAAGTCTCACATTCATGATCTCCCGAAACCGAGCAAGTTCTGTAGTTAAGCTGTCAAGACGACGCAGCACAGTCGTCTCGTCCTCAGCAAACTCAGCCATTCCCAAGAGCGCTTCAACAGCAGCAACTCTGTCCTTGGTGTTTCCCACGCCAGTCATTGTGTAGTGTTTCACGAGCGTAGCTCTGATACCAGTTGTCACGGGGGTGATTTTTCTTTTCCTTCACAAGATCACAACCCGCGCGGCAGTCAACTTCGCAAGCTAACTTCAGCCAACCAACAAACGTTTGACACAAGATTATATCAAACACAAAGGAAACACACTACAGCGGAAATACACAACAACAACACAAGCATGTACAGGCGAACTGCCCAACTTCTATATATAACTCTCCACAGTTTATACAAAAGAATCACCTCAAGGAGTTTGGAAGGCTAAGGAGCTTTTCTCACAAAACTCTTGCTAACCTTTGCCCATCCAAACTCCCTCTATATATATACAAAGCAGCCAGCAGCCTTAGCCAACTAGGGGAGGTGCTGGCACATGTGCCAGCACCTTACAAAGGGGTACAAGGGAAATACTAAACAATCTGCACGCCTGCCAGAGCCCATGCTGCGCCCATGCTGCGCCCATGTGCCCTGTCTGCACGCCTGTCTGCAAGTCTGTCTGCTGCACGCGCCCGCGCACATCTGCAGCCCACGCTCCTGCCACTGGCCTGCCTTGCCTTGTCTTGCCTTGCCTTGCCTTGCCTTTGCCTCAGCTTTTGGCTTTGGCCCGCCCATGCCAACACGCATGTCGGCCAACGCCAACCCCACTGCTCACGCACATGCCCGCCTGGTGCCATGTGCCTTCGTTGCCACTGACTTTGCCAAGCCTTGCCAACACTCAAGGCCCTTGGCCTTTGCTTGCCTGCCATGCCATAGGCATGTCTGCCGCGCATTGCTTTTCTGCCAACATCGGCCAGCTGACAAGGGGCAATGCACAAGCCCTTGCCACTGCCTTAGCCCCATACGCCTAGCTCAAACCTTAGGGTCTTACAGTAGGCCACTATCCTACCATCGAAAGTTGATAGGGCAGAAATTTGAATGATGCGTCGCCGGCACGATGGCCGTGCGATCCGTCGAGTTATCATGAATCATCGCAGCAACGGGCAGAGCCCGCGTCGACCTTTTATCTAATAAATGCGTCCCTTCCAGAAGTCGGGGTTTGTTGCACGTATTAGCTCTAGAATTACTACGGTTATCCGAGTAGTAGATACCATCAAACAAACTATAACTGATTTAATGAGCCATTCGCAGTTTCACAGTCTGAATTTGTTCATACTTACACATGCATGGCTTAATCTTTGAGACAAGCATATGACTACTGGCAGGATCAACCAGGTAGCATTCCTCAGCGACGCCGGCTCCGCACGAGCCCGGCCTGCCCCCGGAGGGGCGCGGCGGGGTCCGAGGCGGGGCGCGGCCGTCGTCCGCAGGGAGCATCGTCGTGGGCAGATGGGAGGCGTGGGACGCCCCTTGCCCGCTGGGTCTACCGAATCCGAGAGTCCGAGCCGCCGGCCGCGGTCCGCGCCCTCGCACGCCGGGGCGAGGAGGGCGCGGGACGCGGGGGCGGCTTTCGGGTTCGCCCCGCGCGCCGAGCGCGAGGGGCGAAGGGCGACCGGTTGTGCGCGATAATGCCGGGGCATTGGGT
>NW_026605035.1:47500-49063 GCF_947179165.1 Solanum dulcamara | reverse complement strand
AAGTGTCGCGCCGCACTCAACAAGCAAGCAATGCATGCGTCGCAATCGGAGGTTTTCCGCGCCCTCAAGCGCGCTTCCAACGCCCAACGACGTGCCCAGGGCAACGTCGTGCCCGACACCGACGCCACAACGAGAGGTTTATTGATGGGTCCGGTGCAATTCTGATGCCAAGTGAGACGTCAAGGGGGGTCGAAGTCGGCAGAATACGCACGCGACGGCCGACATCCGCCCTGCCTCGGCCGGCCGACATGCCAAGCGCCCAGGCGACCTGCAACGTCGGCAGCGCCCTGCGCGCATCGCCAAGGCGACATGCGAAGCGCCCCTGGCAGCCCCCATGCGCGCATCGCCAAGGCGACATGCGAAGCGCCCCTGGCAGCACCCTGCTCGCACCCCCCATGCGCCCCCATCAGCGCCCTGCGCCCAGTGCCCCGTGCCCAAGCGACATCGGCCGACGTCAAGTGCTGGACGTCAAGTTTTGGACGTCTTCGGCGTACCACCACGGGGGTCTTTTGTTTGAGTCCTACGGACGCCACGCACCCCGGCACCGGTGCACCGTCGCGCCAAGGCACATGGCACCGGCGACCATGCGAGGTGCACCACGCCTCCTCGCCCAACGCACCAATACGCACGTCGTCTAGTCGACGACGCGCGATGCCGTGGGAAAATAAAAAGAACGTAAACACGAGGCCACGCTTCACGCGCAACGCCACGTCTTTTGTTCAAGCGCATCCCTTCTCCATCTATTCTCCCACGCTCCCGGTCGAGTTTCGATCCCAAATGTTCGTGATCTTGCACTCTCCTCACGCTACGTATCGATTCACTACCTCTACGTTTTGTATGATATTTATATGCACTCCACATTACCTTCAAGTCTATTTCACATGTTGAGAAATGTTTTATAACGTTTTCATAGTTTTTAAATATTTTAAAAGCATTTTTCCTTTTTTTATTATTTATTTTTACGTTTTTATATTTTTACGTCGCATTTCTAACACCAAAATGCACTCAAATATTATATCCGACGTTGCTAAACGCACTAGAAATTTTTTGGCGGTGTTTTTATATTTTTCTATAAATTTTTCCTTTTTTTATTAATTTATTAATGATTTTTTTAGGAATTTTCCCCCAAAAAAAATAATAATATTTTTTCGTTGAAAACTATTATTTTGGACATTTAAAAGTCACTCGTGCAAGCCGAAGTGCGTTTGCACCTCAGAACGTGCCACCTGCAGCTCTACACGTCCATTATGATTCTCTGGAAAAATCATGTCTACTCCTGCCCCTTGGGTTTTTTTTTTTTAAGCATATATAAGGGGGGTAGAGGTGTTGGAGGAACAATGGGGCGACTGCAGCCGGCCGACACGGCCGTCCAGTGGGCACGTCGGCGCCGACGTGTTTTTGTGGGCGCACGATGGCATGCATGGCTCGTCCGTGCGACGCCGTCGAGCGCCTACAAAAACACGTCGGCGCCGGCCCGCCGGGCGGTCCTGGCGCGCCGGTGGGCGGCGTTCCCCCGCGGAGGTCCGCAGGCAATCGGTGTGGAAAGGCGGCGCTTTCGGGCGT
>NW_026605027.1:60000-61585 GCF_947179165.1 Solanum dulcamara | reverse complement strand
CTCAACAAGCAAGCAATGCACGCATGCTTATTTTCCAAGGAGAAACGCCAGTAAGTGTTGAAAAATAACTACCAAGTGTCGCGCCGCACTCAACAAGCAAGCAATGCATGCGTCGCAATCGGAGGTTTTCCGCGCCCTCAAGCGCGCTTCCAACGCCCAACGACGTGCCAAGGGCAACGTCGTGCCCGACAACGACGCCACAACGAGAGGTTTATTGATGGGTCCGGTGCAATTCTGATGCCAAGTGAGACGTCAAGGGGGTCGAAGTCGGCAGATGCCGGCGCACGGCCGACATCCGCCCTGCCTCGGCCGGCCGACATGCCAAGCGCCCAGGCGACCTGCAACGTCGGCAGCGCCCTGCGCGCATCGCCAAGGCGACATGCGAAGCGCCCCTGGCAGCCCCCATGCGCGCATCGCCAAGGCGACATGCGAAGCGCCCCTGGCAGCACCCTGCTCGCAACCCCCATGCGCCCCCATCAGCGCCCTGCGCCCAGTGCCCCGTGCCCAAGCGACATCGGCCGACGTCAAGTGCTGGACGTCAAGTGCTGGACGTCTTCGGCGTACCACCACGGGGGTCTTTTGTTTGAGTCCTACGGACGCCACGCACCCCGGCACCGGTGCACCGTCGCGCCAAGGCACATGGCACCGGCGACCATGCGAGGTGCACCACGCCTCCTCGCCCAACGCACCAATACGCACGCCGTCTAGTCGACGACGCGCGATGCCGTGGGAAAATAAAAAGAACGTAAACACGAGGCCACGCTTCACGCGCAACGCCACGTCTTTTGTTCAAGCGCATCCCTTCTCCATCTATTCTCCCACGCTCCCGCCGAGTTTCGATCCCAAATGTTCGTGATCTTGCACTCTCCTCACGCTACGTATCGATTCACTAGCTCTACGTTTTGTATGATATTTATATGCACTCCACATTACCTTCAAGTCTATTTCACGTGTTGAGAAATGTTTTATAACGTTTTCATAGTTTTTAAATATTTTAAAAGCATTTTTCCTTTTTTTATTATTTATTTTTACGTTTTTATATTTCCACGTCGCATTTCTAACACCAAAATGCACTCAAATATTATATCCGACGTTGCTAAACGCACTAGAAATTTTTTGGCGGTGTTTTTATATTTTTCTATAAATTTTTCCTTTTTTTATTAATTTATTAATGATTTTTTAGGAATTTTCCCAAAAAAAAAAAAAAAATATTTTTTCGTTGAAAACTATTATTTTGGACATTTAAAAGTCACTCGTGCAAGCCGAAGTGCGTTTGCACCTCAGAACGTGCCACCTGCAGCTCTACGCGTCCATTATGATTCTCTGGAAAAATCATGTCTACTCCTGCCCCTTGGGTTTTTTTTTTTTAAGCATATATAAGGGGGGTAGAGGTGTTGGAGGAACAATGGGGCGACTGCAGCCGGCCGACACGGCCGTCCAGTGGGCACGTCGGCGTGAAGCGTGGGCGCACGATGGCATGCATGGCTCGTCCGTGCGACGCCGTCGGGCGCCTACAAAAACACGTCGGCGCCGGCCCGCCGGGCGGTCCTGGCGCGCCGGTGGCGGCGTTCCCCGCGGAGGTCCG
>NW_026605015.1:305000-310000 GCF_947179165.1 Solanum dulcamara | reverse complement strand
GCCCCTCGCGCTCGGCGCGCGGGGCGAACCCGAAAGCCGCCCCCGCGTCCCGCGCCCTCCTCGCCCCGGCGTGCGAGGGCGCGGACCGCGGCCGGCGGCTCGGACTCTCGGATTCGGTAGACCCCAGCGGGCACGGGGCGTCCCACGCCTCCCATCTGCCCACGACGATGCTCCCTGCGGACGACGGCCGCGCCCCGCCTCGGACCCCGCCGCGCCCCTCCGGGGGCAGGCCGGGCTCGTGCGGAGCCGGCGTCGCTGAGGAATGCTACCTGGTTGATCCTGCCAGTAGTCATATGCTTGTCTCAAAGATTAAGCCATGCATGTGTAAGTATGAACAAATTTAGACTGTGAAACTGCGAATGGCTCATTAAATCAGTTATAGTTTGTTTGATGGTATCTACTACTCGGATAACCGTAGTAATTCTAGAGCTAATACGTGCAACAAACCCCGACTTCTGGAAGGGACGCATTTATTAGATAAAAGGTCGACGCGGGCTCTGCCCGTTGCTGCGATGATTCATGATAACTCGACGGATCGCACGGCCATCGTGCCGGCGACGCATCATTCAAATTTCTGCCCTATCAACTTTCGATGGTAGGATAGTGGCCTACTGTAAGACCCTAAGGTTTGAGCTAGGCGTATGGGGCTAAGGCAGTGGCAAGGGCTTGTGCATTGCCCCTTGTCAGCTGGCCGATGTTGGCAGAAAAGCAATGCGCGGCAGACATGCCTATGGCATGGCAGGCAAGCAAAGGCCAAGGGCCTTGAGTGTTGGCAAGGCTTGGCAAAGTCAGTGGCAACGAAGGCACATGGCACCAGGCGGGCATGTGCGTGAGCAGTGGGGTTGGCGTTGGCCGACATGCGTGTTGGCATGGGCGGGCCAAAGCCAAAAGCTGAGGCAAAGGCAAGGCAAGGCAAGGCAAGACAAGGCAAGGCAGGCCAGTGGCAGGAGCGTGGGCTGCAGATGCGCGCGGGCGCGTGCAGCAGACAGACTTGCAGACAGGCGTGCAGACAGGGCACATGGGCGCAGCATGGGCGCAGCATGGGCTCTGGCAGGCGTGCAGATTGTTTAGTATTTCCCTTGTACCCCTTTGTAAGGTGCTGGCACATGTGCCAGCACCTCCCCTAGTTGGCTAAGGCTGCTGGCTGCTTTGTATATATATAGAGGGAGTTTGGATGGGCAAAGGTTAGCAAGAGTTTTGTGAGAAAAGCTCCTTAGCCTTCCAAACTCCTTGAGGTGATTCTTTTGTATAAACTGTGGAGAGTTATATATAGAAGTTGGGCAGTTCGCCTGTACATGCTTGTGTTGTTGTTGTGTATTTCCGCTGTAGTGTGTTTCCTTTGTGTTTGATATAATCTTGTGTCAAACGTTTGTTGGTTGGCTGAAGTTAGCTTGCGAAGTTGACTGCCGCGCGGGTTGTGATCTTGTGAAGGAAAAGAAAAATCACCCCCGTGACAACTGGTATCAGAGCTACGTTCGTTATACACTACACAATGACTGGCGTGGGAAACACCAAGGACAGAGTTGCTGCTGTTGAAGCGCTCTTGGGAATGGCTGAATTTGCTGAGGACGAGACGACTGTTCTGCGTCGTCTTGACAGCTTAACCACAGAACTTGCTCGGTTTCGGGAGATCATGAATGTGAGACTTGCGGAAAGTGATGATTTTCGCGAGTCAACCTCGGCTCAGATCGAGGATCTGAAGAGGGAAAACGAAACCTTAAACCTGGAGGTGGTGATACTCCGTAGAGCGATGGCGGCTGCTCCCCAAGCAGGCCATGATACGGACCGCTCAAAGGTGAAAATCCCTGAACCTAAGCCTTTCACTGGTTCAAGATCGGCAAAGGAACTGGAAAATTTTCTTTGGGATATGGAGCAGTACTTTACAACTGCTCGCGTTTCTGAGGCAGACAAGTTGGCCATCGCGACTATGTACTTGTCAGGCGATGCCAAGCTGTGGTGGCGGACCAGAGATGCGGACGACCTAAGTGCTGGCAGGCCAAGGATTGATTCCTGGGCCAAACTGAAGAAAGAGATGAGGGACCAGTTCCTTCCTAGCAATGCTTCCTGGATTGCTAGGGACCGATTGAAAAGGCTGAAGCAGACAGGATCAGTCAGGGACTACATCAAAGATTTCACGTCTTTGATGTTGGATATACAAAACATGTCGGATGAAGATAAGCTACACAACTTCATCTCAGGGATGCAGGCGTGGACCCAAAACGAACTAAGGAGGCAGAATGTGAAGGACCTCCCTAGTGCAATAGCTGCTGCCGATTCGTTGGTAGATTTTCGCACAACTCATGTGTCTTCTGAAACATCGTCAACTTCTTCGAAGCCAAAGAAGAAGACTGACAAGAAGGATTGGAAGAAGGAGGAGCGGAAAGGAGGAGCTGACAAGGGCAAGGCTGTTGCTGATGCTGGAAATGTGAAAAGGAATGTTTCAGCAGGGGACAAGGGATGCTGGACTTGTGGCGGTGCTCACTTGGCCAGAAATTGTCCCAATCGTGAGAGGGTCAATGCCATGCTTGCTGGAGGTGCAAACAGGGATGAAGATGGCGGGATTGTTGCTGCATTGGTGAACCCATTGGGTTTACTCACCAATATGACGATGGTGAATACCTTGGGTGAGTCTTCAGTGAACCCGCATTCTTTACTGCTGCATGTTGAGATGCTGGTTGAAGGGAAGGTGGTGGTGGCAATGGTGGATACCGGAGCTACCCACACCTTCATTGATGTGAAGCTTGCTAGACAATTTGGGCTGAGATTGACAAAGAGCCCAAATTTCATGAAAACTGTTAACCAAGTTGCCCAAAAGATAGAAGGCATGGCATATGATGTCAAAATCAGTGCCGGGCCTTGGGTGGGAAGGCACAGTTTGATGGTGATTCCATTGGGGGATTTCGACATGATCCTTGGAATCGATTTTCTGCGAAAGAATTGCTTTGTCCCAATGGCACATTTGGACGGAGTAATGGTGATGCAGGAACGGATGGCTGGGTTTATCAAGGCTGTACATCCGCATGTTGTGGCGGAGAAAATGTGCAAGAACAAGGAACCCGTGGTATCTGCTATGACTGTTGAGAAGGGACTCAAACGAGGTGAACTGACTTACCTTGTTGCTGCGGTGGAGGCAAAGCCTGATGTGAAGCTGATTGTGCCAGATTGTGTGGCAGCAGTTTTGGGGGACTTCAAAGATGTGATGCCCCCAGAATTGCCAAAAATGCTGCCACCCAAAAGGGATATTGATCACAAAATCGAATTGCTGCCAGGATCAATTGCCCCTGCACAGGCACCCTATCGTATGGCCCCAAAGGAGCTTGCTGAACTGAGGAAGCAATTGAATGAGCTGCTGGATGCTGGGCTGATTCAACCTTCAAAAGCTCCTTATGGTGCTCCTGTTTTGTTTCAGAAAAAACAGGATGGAACGATGAGGATGTGTGTGGATTACAGGGCATTGAACAAGGTAACTGTGAAGAACAAGTACCCTGTTCCGTTGGTGCAGGATTTGATCGACAGGCTGAGCAAGGCAAAATGGTTCACCAAGCTGGATTTGAGGTCTGGCTACTGGCAGGTTAGGATAGCAGAGGGGGATGAGCCAAAAACTACATGTGTAACTAGATATGGCTCATATGAATTTCTTGTTATGCCGTTTGGGCTAACCAATGCCCCGGCAACGTTTTGCAATTTAATGAACAATGTCTTATTTGAGTATCTTGATGACTTTGTAGTAGTCTACTTAGATGACATTGTGATTTATAGCCGCTCATTAGATGAACATGTTAGCCATCTAAAAACAGTATTGTCTAGGCTGAGGCAATATAAACTCTATGTGAAGATGGAGAAATGTGAATTTGCACAGCAAGAAATCAAGTTTCTTGGTCACTTGGTGAGTCAGAATCAAGTGAGGATGGATCCAAAGAAGGTGCAGGCAATTGTGGATTGGCAGGCACCTCAGAATGTGAAAGATTTGAGGTCTTTCCTTGGGCTGTCCAACTATTATCGCAAATTCATTGCAGGTTACTCAAAGAAAGTTGCTGTCTTGACTGATTTGCTGAAAAAGGAGGCAGTGTGGGCATGGTCTGATAAATGTGTTGGGGCGTTCGAGTTGCTGAAGGCAGCCATTGCTTCAGAACCCATATTGAAGCTGCCTGACTTTGAGTTACCATTTGAGGTGCATACTGATGCATCAGACAAAGCTATAGGCGGTGTGCTTGTGCAGGAAGGCCGCCCTGTGGCCTTTGAAAGCAGGAAATTGAATGATGCTGAGCAGAGGTACTCTACTCATGAGAAGGAGATGGTTGCTGTGGTGCACTGCTTGCAAACGTGGCGTGTGTATCTGCTAGGAACTAAGTTTGTTGTCAGGACGGACAATGTTGCTAATACTTATTTCAATACGCAACCCAAACTTAGTCCCAAGCAGGCTCGTTGGCAGGAGTTCTTGGCAGAATATGACTTTGTGTGGGAGCATAAGCCAGGAAAGTTCAACCAAGTTGCTGATGCTCTGAGTAGGAAACAGGTATTGGCTGCTATGTATTCAATTTCCAGATTGGAGTCTGATTTTGTTGATAAAATTAGACTGTGTGCGGCAAATGATTCATTATATGCTAAGTTAATGAGTCAAGTGAAAGACGGGACAGTGCGGAGGTATTGGATCGAGGACGATCTGCTCCATTTTAAAGGGGGGAGAATCGTCGTACCTCTAGGCGGTGGATTGCGCAAGGAGTTGCTGAAAGAGGCGCATGACACAATGTGGGCAGGACATCCGGGTGTTGAGCGGATGTTAGCTCTACTGTCGCGTGGATATTTCTGGCCAAAGATGGAAGATGACATAGAGGCGTATGTCAAAACTTGTTTGGTTTGTCAGCTGGACAAGACTGAACGCAAGAAGGAAGCAGGTTTGCTGCAGCCTCTTCCAATTCCGGAAAGGCCATGGTTGTCAGTTTCGATGGACTTTATCAGCGGATTCCCAAAGGTAAATGGCATGGCATCGGTGATGGTTG
>NW_026605015.1:257500-262500 GCF_947179165.1 Solanum dulcamara | reverse complement strand
GACGCAGGACGCATGAGTGGTGCTCGGCTTGTGTGGTTAGGTTGGATCCCTGCTCGCGCAGCGACGTCCCGACCCGCACGCCACCTCAGTCGCGGGGCGAGCGCAAATCAGGCTCGCCCGGAGTCGGTTTCCTGTGCTGCATACCCAATGCCCCGGCATTATCGCGCACAACCGGTCGCCCTTCGCCCCTCGCGCTCGGCGCGCGGGGCGAACCCGAAAGCCGCCCCCGCGTCCCGCGCCCTCCTCGCCCCGGCGTGCGAGGGCGCGGACCGCGGCCGGCGGCTCGGACTCTCGGATTCGGTAGACCCAGCGGGCACGGGGCGTCCCACGCCTCCCATCTGCCCACGACGATGCTCCCTGCGGACGACGGCCGCGCCCCGCCTCGGACCCCGCCGCGCCCCTCCGGGGGCAGGCCGGGCTCGTGCGGAGCCGGCGTCGCTGAGGAATGCTACCTGGTTGATCCTGCCAGTAGTCATATGCTTGTCTCAAAGATTAAGCCATGCATGTGTAAGTATGAACAAATTCAGACTGTGAAACTGCGAATGGCTCATTAAATCAGTTATAGTTTGTTTGATGGTATCTACTACTCGGATAACCGTAGTAATTCTAGAGCTAATACGTGCAACAAACCCCGACTTCTGGAAGGGACGCATTTATTAGATAAAAGGTCGACGCGGGCTCTGCCCGTTGCTGCGATGATTCATGATAACTCGACGGATCGCACGGCCATCGTGCCAGCGACGCATCATTCAAATTTCTGCCCTATCAACTTTCGATGGTAGGATAGTGGCCTACTGTAAGACCCTAAGGTTTGAGCTAGGCGTATGGGGCTAAGGCAGTGGCAAGGGCTTGTGCATTGCCCCTTGTCAGCTGGCCGATGTTGGCAGAAAAGCAATGCGCGGCAGACATGCCTATGGCATGGCAGGCAAGCAAAGGCCAAGGGCCTTGAGTGTTGGCAAGGCTTGGCAAAGTCAGTGGCAACGAAGGCACATGGCACCAGGCGGGCATGTGCGTGAGCAGTGGGGTTGGCGTTGGCCGACATGCGTGTTGGCATGGGCGGGCCAAAGCCAAAAGCTGAGGCAAAGGCAAGGCAAGGCAAGGCAAGACAAGGCAAGGCAGGCCAGTGGCAGGAGCGTGGGCTGCAGATGCGCGCGGGCGCGTGCAGCAGACAGACTTGCAGACAGGCGTGCAGACAGGGCACATGGGCGCAGCATGGGCGCAGCATGGGCTCTGGCAGGCGTGCAGATTGTTTAGTATTTCCCTTGTACCCCTTTGTAAGGTGCTGGCACATGTGCCAGCACCTCCCCTAGTTGGCTAAGGCTGCTGGCTGCTTTGTATATATATAGAGGGAGTTTGGATGGGCAAAGGTTAGCAAGAGTTTTGTGAGAAAAGCTCCTTAGCCTTCCAAACTCCTTGAGGTGATTCTTTTGTATAAACTGTGGAGAGTTATATATAGAAGTTGGGCAGTTCGCCTGTACATGCTTGTGTTGTTGTTGTGTATTTCCGCTGTAGTGTGTTTCCTTTGTGTTTGATATAATCTTGTGTCAAACGTTTGTTGGTTGGCTGAAGTTAGCTTGCGAAGTTGACTGCCGCGCGGGTTGTGATCTTGTGAAGGAAAAGAAAAATCACCCCCGTGACAACTGGTATCAGAGCTACGTTCGTTATACACTACACAATGACTGGCGTGGGAAACACCAAGGACAGAGTTGCTGCTGTTGAAGCGCTCTTGGGAATGGCTGAATTTGCTGAGGACGAGACGACTGTTCTGCGTCGTCTTGACAGCTTAACCACAGAACTTGCTCGGTTTCGGGAGATCATGAATGTGAGACTTGCGGAAAGTGATGATTTTCGCGAGTCAACCTCGGCTCAGATCGAGGATCTGAAGAGGGAAAACGAAACCTTAAACCTGGAGGTGGTGATACTCCGTAGAGCGATGGCGGCTGCTCCCCAAGCAGGCCATGATACGGACCGCTCAAAGGTGAAAATCCCTGAACCTAAGCCTTTCACTGGTTCAAGATCGGCAAAGGAACTGGAAAATTTTCTTTGGGATATGGAGCAGTACTTTACAACTGCTCGCGTTTCTGAGGCAGACAAGTTGGCCATCGCGACTATGTACTTGTCAGGCGATGCCAAGCTGTGGTGGCGGACCAGAGATGCGGACGACCTAAGTGCTGGCAGGCCAAGGATTGATTCCTGGGCCAAACTGAAGAAAGAGATGAGGGACCAGTTCCTTCCTAGCAATGCTTCCTGGATTGCTAGGGACCGATTGAAAAGGCTGAAGCAGACAGGATCAGTCAGGGACTACATCAAAGATTTCACGTCTTTGATGTTGGATATACAAAACATGTCGGATGAAGATAAGCTACACAACTTCATCTCAGGGATGCAGGCGTGGACCCAAAACGAACTAAGGAGGCAGAATGTGAAGGACCTCCCTAGTGCAATAGCTGCTGCCGATTCGTTGGTAGATTTTCGCACAACTCATGTGTCTTCTGAAACATCGTCAACTTCTTCGAAGCCAAAGAAGAAGACTGACAAGAAGGATTGGAAGAAGGAGGAGCGGAAAGGAGGAGCTGACAAGGGCAAGGCTGTTGCTGATGCTGGAAATGTGAAAAGGAATGTTTCAGCAGGGGACAAGGGATGCTGGACTTGTGGCGGTGCTCACTTGGCCAGAAATTGTCCCAATCGTGAGAGGGTCAATGCTATGCTTGCTGGAGGTGCAAACAGGGATGAAGATGGCGGGATTGTTGCTGCATTGGTGAACCCATTGGGTTTACTCACCAATATGACGATGGTGAATACCTTGGGTGAGTCTTCAGTGAACCCGCATTCTTTACTGCTGCATGTTGAGATGCTGGTTGAAGGGAAGGTGGTGGTGGCAATGGTGGATACCGGAGCTACCCACACCTTCATTGATGTGAAGCTTGCTAGACAATTTGGGCTGAGATTGACAAAGAGCCCAAATTTCATGAAAACTGTTAACCAAGTTGCCCAAAAGATAGAAGGCATGGCATATGATGTCAAAATCAGTGCTGGGCCTTGGGTGGGAAGACACAGTTTGATGGTGATTCCATTGGGGGATTTCGACATGATCCTTGGAATCGATTTTCTGCGAAAGAACTGTTTCGTCCCAATGGCACATTTGGACGGAGTAATGGTGATGCAGGAACGGATGGCTGGGTTTATCAAGGCTGTACATCCGCATGTTGTGGCGGAGAAAATGTGCAAGAACAAGGAACCCTTGGTATCTGCTATGACTGTTGAGAAGGGACTCAAACGAGGTGAACTGACTTACCTTGTTGCTGCGGTGGAGGCAAAGCCTGATGTGAAGCTGATTGTGCCTAATTGTGTGGCAGCAGTTTTGGGGGATTTCAAAGATGTGATGCCCCCAGAATTGCCAAAAATGCTGCCACCCAAAAGGGATATTGATCACAAGATCGAATTGCTGCCAGGATCGATTGCGCCTGCACAGGCACCCTATCGTATGGCCCCTAAGGAGCTTGCTGAACTGAGGAAGCAATTGAATGAGCTGCTGGATGCTGGGCTGATTCAACCTTCAAAAGCTCCTTATGGTGCTCCTGTTTTGTTTCAGAAAAAACAGGATGGAACGATGAGGATGTGTGTTGATTACAGGGCATTGAACAAGGTGACTGTGAAGAACAAGTACCCTGTTCCGTTGGTGCAGGATTTGATCGACAGGCTGAGCAAGGCAAAATGGTTCACCAAGCTGGATTTGAGGTCTGGCTATTGGCAGGTTAGGATAGCAGAGGGGGATGAGCCAAAAACTACATGTGTAACTAGATATGGCTCATATGAATTTCTTGTTATGCCGTTTGGGCTAACCAATGCCCCGGCAACGTTTTGCAATTTAATGAACAATGTCTTATTTGAGTATCTTGATGACTTTGTAGTAGTCTACTTAGATGACATTGTGATTTATAGCCGCTCATTAGATGAACATGTTAGCCATCTAAAAACAGTATTGTCTAGGCTGAGGCAATATAAACTCTATGTGAAGATGGAGAAATGTGAATTTGCACAGCAAGAAATCAAGTTTCTTGGTCACTTGGTGAGTCAGAATCAAGTGAGGATGGATCCAAAGAAGGTGCAGGCAATTGTGGATTGGCAGGCACCTCAGAATGTGAAAGATTTGAGGTCTTTCCTTGGGCTGTCCAACTATTATCGCAAATTCATTGCAGGTTACTCAAAGAAAGTTGCTGTCTTGACTGATTTGCTGAAAAAGGAGGCAGTGTGGGCATGGTCTGATAAATGTGTTGGGGCGTTCGAGTTGCTGAAGGCAGCCATTGCTTCAGAACCCATATTGAAGCTGCCTGACTTTGAGTTACCATTTGAGGTGCATACTGATGCATCAGACAAAGCTATAGGCGGTGTGCTTGTGCAGGAAGGCCGCCCTGTGGCCTTTGAAAGCAGGAAATTGAATGATGCTGAGCAGAGGTACTCTACTCATGAGAAGGAGATGGTTGCTGTGGTGCACTGCTTGCAAACGTGGCGTGTGTATCTGCTAGGAACTAAGTTTGTTGTCAGGACGGACAATGTTGCTAATACTTATTTCAATACGCAACCCAAACTTAGTCCCAAGCAGGCTCGTTGGCAGGAGTTCTTGGCAGAATATGACTTTGTGTGGGAGCATAAGCCAGGAAAGTTCAACCAAGTTGCTGATGCTCTGAGTAGGAAGCAGGTATTGGCTGCTATGTATTCAATTTCCAGATTGGAGTCTGATTTTGTTGATAAAATTAGACTGTGTGCGGCAAATGATTCATTATATGCTAAGTTAATGAGTCAAGTGAAAGACGGGACAGTGCGGAGGTATTGGATCGAGGACGATCTGCTCCATTTCAAAGGGGGGAGAATCGTTGTACCTCTAGGCGGTGGATTGCGCAAAGAGTTGCTGAAAGAGGCGCATGACACAATGTGGGCAGGACATCCGGGTGTTGAGCGGATGTTAGCTCTACTGTCGCGTGGATATTTCTGGCCAAAGA
>NW_026605015.1:217500-222500 GCF_947179165.1 Solanum dulcamara | reverse complement strand
CCGTAGTAATTCTAGAGCTAATACGTGCAACAAACCCCGACTTCTGGAAGGGACGCATTTATTAGATAAAAGGTCGACGCGGGCTCTGCCCGTTGCTGCGATGATTCATGATAACTCGACGGATCGCACGGCCATCGTGCCGGCGACGCATCATTCAAATTTCTGCCCTATCAACTTTCGATGGTAGGATAGTGGCCTACTGTAAGACCCTAAGGTTTGAGCTAGGCGTATGGGGCTAAGGCAGTGGCAAGGGCTTGTGCATTGCCCCTTGTCAGCTGGCCGATGTTGGCAGAAAAGCAATGCGCGGCAGACATGCCTATGGCATGGCAGGCAAGCAAAGGCCAAGGGCCTTGAGTGTTGGCAAGGCTTGGCAAAGTCAGTGGCAACGAAGGCACATGGCACCAGGCGGGCATGTGCGTGAGCAGTGGGGTTGGCGTTGGCCGACATGCGTGTTGGCATGGGCGGGCCAAAGCCAAAAGCTGAGGCAAAGGCAAGGCAAGGCAAGGCAAGACAAGGCAAGGCAGGCCAGTGGCAGGAGCGTGGGCTGCAGATGCGCGCGGGCGCGTGCAGCAGACAGACTTGCAGACAGGCGTGCAGACAGGGCACATGGGCGCAGCATGGGCGCAGCATGGGCTCTGGCAGGCGTGCAGATTGTTTAGTATTTCCCTTGTACCCCTTTGTAAGGTGCTGGCACATGTGCCAGCACCTCCCCTAGTTGGCTAAGGCTGCTGGCTGCTTTGTATATATATAGAGGGAGTTTGGATGGGCAAAGGTTAGCAAGAGTTTTGTGAGAAAAGCTCCTTAGCCTTCCAAACTCCTTGAGGTGATTCTTTTGTATAAACTGTGGAGAGTTATATATAGAAGTTGGGCAGTTTGCCTGTACATGCTTGTGTTGTTGTTGTGTATTTCCGCTGTAGTGTGTTTCCTTTGTGTTTGATATAATCTTGTGTCAAACGTTTGTTGGTTGGCTGAAGTTAGCTTGCGAAGTTGACTGCCGCGCGGGTTGTGATCTTGTGAAGGAAAAGAAGAATCACCCCCGTGACAACTGGTATCAGAGCTACGCTCGTTATACACTACACAATGACTGGCGTGGGAAACACCAAGGACAGAGTTGCTGCTGTTGAAGCGCTCTTGGGAATGGCTGAGTTTGCTGAAGATGAGACGACTGTGCTGCGTCGTCTTGACAGCTTAACTACAGAACTTGCTCGGTTTCGGGAGATCATGAATGTGAGACTTGCGGAAAGTGATGATTTTCGCGAGTCAACCTCGGCTCAGATCGAGGATCTGAAGAGGGAAAACGAAACCTTAAACCTGGAGGTGGTGATACTCCGTAGGGCGATGGCGGCTGCTCCCCAAGCAGGCCATGATACGGACCGCTCGAAGGTGAAAATCCCTGAACCTAAGCCTTTCACTGGTTCAAGATCGGCGAAGGAACTGGAAAATTTTCTTTGGGATATGGAGCAGTACTTTACAACTGCTCGCGTTTCTGAGGCAGACAAGTTGGCCATCGCGACTATGTACCTGTCAGGCGATGCCAAGCTGTGGTGGCGGACCAGAGATGCGGACGACCTAAGTGCTGGCAGGCCAAGGATTGATTCCTGGGCCAAACTGAAGAAAGAGATGAGGGACCAGTTCCTTCCTAGCAATGCTTCCTGGATTGCTAGGGACCGATTGAAAAGGCTGAAGCAGACGGGATCAGTCAGGGACTACATCAAAGATTTCACGTCTTTGATGTTGGATATACAAAACATGTCGGATGAAGATAAGCTACACAACTTCATCTCAGGGATGCAGGCGTGGACCCAAAACGAACTAAGGAGGCAGAATGTGAAGGACCTCCCTAGTGCAATAGCTGCTGCCGATTCGTTGGTAGATTTTCGCACAACTCATGTGTCTTCTGAAACATCGTCAACTTCTTCGAAGCCAAAGAAGAAGACTGACAAGAAGGATTGGAAGAAGGAGGAGCGGAAAGGAGGAGCTGACAAGGGCAAGGCTGTTGCTGATGCTGGAAATGTGAAAAGGAATGTTTCAGCAGGGGACAAGGGATGCTGGACTTGTGGCGGTGCTCACTTGGCCAGAAATTGTCCCAATCGTGAGAGGGTCAATGCCATGCTTGCTGGAGGTGCAAACAGGGATGAAGATGGCGGGATTGTTGCTGCATTGGTGAACCCATTGGGTTTACTCACCAACATGACGATGGTGAATACCTTGGGTGAGTCTTCAGTGAACCCGCATTCTTTACTGCTGCATGTTGAGATGCTGGTTGAAGGGAAGGTGGTGGTGGCAATGGTGGATACCGGAGCTACCCACACCTTCATTGATGTGAAGCTTGCTAGACAATTTGGGCTGAGATTGACAAAGAGCCCAAATTTCATGAAAACTGTTAACCAAGTTGCCCAAAAGATAGAAGGCATGGCATATGATGTCAAAATCAGTGCCGGGCCTTGGGTGGGAAGGCACAGTTTGATGGTGATTCCATTGGGGGATTTCGACATGATCCTTGGAATCGACTTTCTGCGAAAGAATTGCTTTGTCCCAATGGCACATTTGGATGGAGTAATGGTGATGCAGGAACGGATGGCTGGGTTTATCAAGGCTGTACATCCGCATGTTGTGGCGGAGAAAATGTGCAAAATCAAGGAACCCTTGGTATCTGCTATGACTGTTGAAAAGGGACTCAAGCGAGGTGAACTGACTTACCTTGTTGCTGCGGTGGAGGCAAAGCCTGATGTGAAGCTGATTGTGCCTAATTGTGTGGCAGCAGTTTTGGGGGATTTCAAAGATGTGATGCCCCCAGAATTGCCAAAAATGCTGCCACCCAAAAGGGATATTGATCACAAGATCGAATTGCTGCCAGGATCGATTGCGCCTGCACAGGCACCCTATCGTATGGCCCCTAAGGAGCTTGCTGAACTGAGGAAGCAATTGAATGAGCTGCTGGATGCTGGGCTGATTCAACCTTCAAAAGCTCCTTATGGTGCTCCTGTTTTGTTTCAGAAAAAACAGGATGGAACGATGAGGATGTGTGTGGATTACAGGGCATTGAACAAGGTAACTGTGAAGAACAAGTACCCTGTTCCGTTGGTGCAGGATTTGATCGACAGGCTGAGCAAGGCAAAATGGTTCACCAAGCTGGATTTGAGGTCTGGCTACTGGCAGGTTAGGATAGCAGAGGGGGATGAGCCAAAAACTACATGTGTAACTAGATATGGCTCATATGAATTTCTTGTTATGCCGTTTGGGTTAACTAATGCCCCGGCAACGTTTTGCAATTTAATGAACAATGTCTTGTTTGAGTACCTTGATGACTTTGTGGTAGTCTACTTAGATGACATTGTGATTTATAGCCGCTCATTAGATGAACATGTTAGCCATCTAAAAACAGTATTGTCTAGGCTTAGGCAATATAAACTCTATGTGAAGATGGAGAAATGTGAATTTGCACAGCAAGAAATCAAGTTTCTTGGTCACTTGGTGAGTCAGAATCAAGTGAGGATGGATCCAAAGAAGGTGCAGGCAATTGTGGATTGGCAGGCACCTCAGAATGTGAAAGATTTGAGGTCTTTCCTTGGGCTGTCCAATTATTATCGCAAATTCATTGCAGGTTACTCAAAGAAAGTTGCTGTCTTGACTGATTTGCTGAAAAAGGAGGCAGTGTGGGCATGGTCTGATAAATGTGTTGGGGCGTTCGAGTTGCTGAAGGCAGCCATTGCTTCAGAACCCATATTGAAGCTGCCTGACTTTGAGTTACCATTTGAGGTGCATACTGATGCATCAGACAAAGCTATAGGCGGTGTGCTTGTGCAGGAAGGCCGCCCTGTGGCCTTTGAAAGCAGGAAATTGAATGATGCTGAGCAGAGATACTCTACTCATGAGAAGGAGATGGTTGCTGTGGTGCACTGCTTGCAAACGTGGCGTGTGTATCTGCTAGGAACTAAGTTTGTTGTCAGGACGGACAATGTTGCTAATACTTATTTCAATACGCAACCCAAACTTAGTCCCAAGCAGGCTCGTTGGCAGGAGTTCTTGGCAGAATATGACTTTGTGTGGGAGCATAAGCCAGGAAAGTTCAACCAAGTTGCTGATGCTCTGAGTAGGAAACAGGTATTGGCTGCTATGTATTCAATTTCCAGATTGGAGTCTGATTTTGTTGATAAAATTAGACTGTGTGCGGCAAATGATTCATTATATGCTAAGTTAATGAGTCAAGTGAAAGACGGGACAGTGCGGAGGTATTGGATCGAGGACGATCTGCTCCATTTTAAAGGGGGGAGAATCGTCGTACCTCTAGGCGGTGGATTGCGCAAGGAGTTGCTGAAAGAGGCGCATGACACAATGTGGGCAGGACATCCGGGTGTTGAGCGGATGTTAGCTCTACTGTCGCGTGGATATTTCTGGCCAAAGATGGAAGATGACATAGAGGCGTATGTCAAAACTTGTTTGGTTTGTCAGCTGGACAAGACTGAACGCAAGAAGGAAGCAGGTTTGCTGCAGCCTCTTCCAATTCCGGAAAGGCCATGGTTGTCAGTTTCGATGGACTTTATCAGCGGATTCCCAAAGGTAAATGGCATGGCATCGGTGATGGTTGTGGTAGACAGATTCTCAAAGTATGCTGTCTTTGTTGCTGCTCCGGTTGTATGTTCGTCAGATGTTGCTGCAGATTTGTTCTTCAAAAATGTGGTTAAGTTCTTTGGTGTGCCAGCAGATATCATCAGTGATAGGGATACACGGTTCACAGGTCGGTTCTGGACAGCTTTGTTCAATATGATGGGGACTGATCTGAAGTTTTCAACTGCGAATCACCCTCAGACTGATGGGCAGACGGAAAGAATTAATCACTTGTTGGAAGAATACTTGAGGCACTTCGTGACGGCCAGTCAAAGGAACTGGGTAGACTTGCTGGACAGTGCACAATTCTGTTATAATTTGCACAGGTCGTCAGCTACAGAGATGAGCCCATTTGAGTTGGTCTTAGGCAGACAGCCTATGACTCCGCTAGA